>NW_026888315.1:0-95815 GCF_032173495.1 Musca vetustissima
TGCGTTTGGTAAACAAATTCGTTCAGGGAACGACAATAACAAAAACATTTTAAATCGTGTATACGGTTTGCGTACACTCCGAAAGCCTAGCGAAATGCCATAGTAGTCCCCATGCCCGTCATAGTCCGAGAAGCCAAACTACATATCACCAAAATTCTATCAGCCATAAGCCTAACTTCTTTCCTACTAAAAACTATGGTACGGAAGGGAAATAATCCTATCAAATTGTGTAGAAAGTCTAAAACGGTGTTAAACATCGCCTATAATTGGACGAAGCCAAGTGGTCGTAACGTAAACCCTGCCAAGACGGAGTTCTTTCTCTTCACTAGAAATACAAAAGTAGGACAATATGATATACCCATCATTCTAAAGAAATGTTCAAACGTCCTTCAACTGAAATGGCTGTAGTTTAGTATTTTGGATTTTCATTGTCTCACATCTTTGTTCTAAAAATTATTAATATTGAACCAAGGTTGAGTGTAGTCCCCATATAACGGTATCCAAACATCTCTGTACTAAAAATTATTAATATTCATCCAATTCTTTATTTTAGCAATTTTGGAGTCGTTTTTTATTTTGGCAATTTTTGTAACTTCTGATTTGAGACATTCCGCTAAACAGAATTCAAATGTGCCTTGCAAAAAGGACAATGATGTAAAGCATTTTGTCGTTTTCTTTAATAGATAAATATCGATGTCGATAAAATATTAATCAATTTTATGGAAATCGATTTTTAATTATTTCAAATCCAAATTGATTTCAATAAAAATTCTTTAAAATATTACTAACTAATCTGCTAAAATTTATATGAATTCACATTCAAAATAAAACTATGTGAATGCAATATTTCAAAGGACATGAAAATGGTCTTTAATATTATTTGCCTACACTTCACTTTTTTCTGCTTTGTATTTGTCTTCACGAGTAGCAGAATTTCCTTGGCAAAGACATGCTTCCTTAAGTTCGAAATAAGTTTTTTTTTTCTGTCGGTATGCTTCTTCATGACATGTACAATATTTAGATCTTAAGCCAGATCCTTAGGAACCCATCGTACAAATTGCTGCACTCTAAAATGGAAGCATACCATGAAGGTAATCGTCGTCATAAGTTGAGCATTTTACGGTTGGCAACGGCCGGCTAGCCTAGATGCTTGAGTTCGGTTGTCGCTTCATTGCTTTTCGGCCACTTGCTGTAGCATTTTATGAGGCATGTTTTTATCGTTGCCAAATCGTTTGCATATTATTTTCATTTGATATCACTCAAACTGCTGGGCTGTGTTGGACATGACACACTGGCCGGATGCAATGATGCCTGCTCCGTAGACTTCGTACATATTGCCAAAATGCTTTGTCTACCTTTTAGGCTGCTTCAAAAGATATAAAAAAACGAAACACTAAAGCATATCACCTTGGCTACAAATAGATTAACTTGTAGTGGAATTGTTGTTGCAAAAAGGTATAAAACATCCGGTTGGTGTATTCGTTCTCTATGTGTAGTGTAGAGGATAAAAAAATCAACATTTGTTATTTTTGAGAAGACGAAAAATCACGTTTTATTGTAAACCATAAAATATTACGGTTATGAATTTATACAGGCCAAAAAGTCGATTTTTTCAAAATAATATGAAATGGAATATGTAGCACATGGAAACTTTGAAAATAAAAAAATTTGACTATTTACAATTAGTAAACAAGCCCGCTGTTAATATCAGTCATATTCGAATCCAGAAAATAAAATACAAATGTCGGACGGGGTCGATAGCATGATACTGTTCACCACATACTGCAAAAATATACCTTTCTTCAATAAACTTCTTCGAAGTATAATCTTTCCTTTAGGTGAATTCCCAACATTCAATTTTTTATTGTTCTTGAGCTCACACATAATGACCAGAACGTCACGTCATTATGTGTGAAGCTGACCAATGAATAAATAAGATTGTTTTTATGAAGATCTTTTGATTGAAAAATACTAAAATATGCATTTTATGGCGGGAATAGAACGCAGAAGTTGTACAGTATATCCAAAAGATACCTCTTATATTGATTTATTTACTAGTATGGGGAGATATACTTAAATATTTACAGGGTCCACGCATTTCGATATTATTCAGTATTACAATTACATGAAGTTCCTGTTATGAGCAAGGATGACAATTACAGTGTTTTTTGGTGGTGATCAGATGATGTTTAAGAGAATAGAATCTTATCATCATGGGAATGGATAATTCGAGAAAGATGTCAGATGCATGGTAGGAGAGATGATGTAACATGCTACACACCTCTTTCTAAACTGTCGTGTATGTCAAAAGTATTTGAGCATATAGTCTATAAAAAATATGTTTTTCGATTACTATTGTATCTAGTCCTTATCTCCAAAATTCAGATGTGCCTCAAGGTAGTATCCTTCAATTTATTCATTAATGATATATCAAAATGTTTCCATAGCTCAAATTTCCCCTTATATGTGGATCATGTCAACTTTTTTGCAACATGACCTTTTGAGGTGTAAGGTTGATTCTCCTTACACCTCAAAAGGTAAGTATTTGAACATTTCAAAACCCAATCCAATCAACTTTTAAGATTGGAAATAATATTCTTAAAAAATGAAATAGTAACCGAAATTTAGGTGCAATATTTGATACGTCTTTGCCTTTTGTTTCGCATTTGGACCACAAAACTTCTGAGGCCTACAAGGTACTTGCATTTGTACACAGAAATTGCACAGAATTTTCTGATCCTTATACCACAAAATTTGTTTATACAGCCTATGTCAAATCTAAACTTGAATACTCGTCAGTCATTTGGGATCCCTACTGCAACTCCCATGTATCTCGTGTAGGAATAATTCATAGACATTTTACAAAGTTTGCTTTGTAAAACGTCTATGAAATTCACTGCTTCTCTTATAAATCTAGGTATTTATTACTGGGGTTGCAAAGTTTAGAAACTCGCAGAAAGTTATAATCTGCATATTTTTATTTGACATAATAAAATTGATTATCCGGATTTATTATCGTTATTGTCCATGTTTGCATACTCATAGATCCAAAAACTGGCATCAACATTGAAGGAAAGGTGAAATCAATTCTGGGCTACGTGGAAATCAAAACTATGGAAAAAAACTGTAAATATCATAATTTACTATATCAATTACCAGCCATTACGAACATATTAAAAAACCAAAACGTTTCTCATGGTGTACATCATTTTATCAGGATAAATGTAAAACCTCGTCGATAAGTTAGCCATAATGAAACAAGAATTTTTGTATATGCTGGATCAAGGAATTTGTCGCTCTTCCAACAGCTGCTGGACAAGTACTCTAAGCCAGGCATTGATTTCAGTGTGTCTAAAGTATTTTTTAAATAATTATTGTACGAAATATTTCTTCGAATATAGAATATTGTTAATTTAAAAAGTATATAATCTAAGTCTGTAAGAATACTGAATTCCATCGTCATGCATATGTAATGCATATTAATATAAAATGTAGTATGTCGTCATAATTCCGTTACACTCCACTCTATTTAGATTACGTTTTTGAACTAAATTAACTGTAATTTGGTATTTTGGGTCATCATTGTATAGCACGTCTCCCTACGTAAAATTATTAATATTGACCCACCATTCAGGGTCGTCCCCATATAACGGTACCCATTTATATGCGATATTTTAGGATTTTGGACACTTTTTTCAAACGAATTGTAAGTAATTTGTATTTGTATTGGGTGTCAAATGTGACTACCAAAATTATCTATATCGACCTAAGTTTTGGTTAACCTACAAAACGGTAGCACCACTATTCAATTTCTTTTTACGTATGTTGGAGGTCCCATTATAACAAGTTTTTTTTTTTCATAGGATTCCCCTTTAATTTTAGATATCTTGAATGTTAAATTTATGGTGGAGGGTAAGGTATAATAATGTCAAGTAACAGTAAGTGTTGTTGTACAACAATAAATGTTTTATATTTTTTCACACAAATATATTGGTCTATATAAAAATGTATCAATCAGCATTTACAACTAAATACGTCGTCCATATAACCAATATTAGGTTAGGCCGGAGCAAGGTATAGAAATCCATCAGAAAAATGTATTGAGTTAAATTGGCAAGAACTTGTTTTATTTGAGCCGATTTAAAACAAACATGTCACAACCGATTCGGCACGCTGCTGAAGAGCGAGAAGCACAACATTTCATCTCAGTTGAAATTGGAAGAAAATATATGTAGGAGCTATATCGAAAACGATGCTGAGAGTCTCCTTTTTGTACATGGATAAACTTCAAGTTTAAATTTTAATTCCGTAGTTGAGATTCTAGGCTCATGTCTGACAGTTCGGAAGATTGCTTTTTCACCAATTTGCCGGATATTTCCATTATATTGCGTCGTCGCATTTCTGTTTTGGGAGGCCATTTTATGGTGTTGGAGATCATTTTCGCCAACCACAACTTGTAAAACACACTGTGGTACAGGGTATTATTTCTTTGTGCATACGTTTGTAACAGGCAAAAGGAAACGGAAAAGGAAACATGTTTTCTTTTGATAATATGCATAAAACCACTTTTCAAGTCGATTTATGCATGTCCGTCCGTCCGCCTGTCTCTCCAAACACATCAATTGCAGCCTCATCTGCTTGCTCAAGTATCTATGATTTTGATTCACACACCAGCCCGGCTAGTATCTCCTCGCCTTTTACTGCCAGAACCACTTTTGCAGACTCTTTCTCAATTTGTTCAAAGTGGCTGTGGCTGCAACCGATCGCAATATTCGACCGCTGATGTCAATGTTCGTTTTGTGTACAAAGTGTCAATTCCGTTCATATTTTCTTCTATCATGACCTTTACCAGCAGAATGTTAAAAATATCACCCGACAAACTGTGATCTTGTCTGAATTCTCGTTCGGCAATGTGGGAATGCCGAACGCAGCACGGCTTTAAACACCTATGAATGGACTGTCGAATCCGGATTTATAGTCGAGGAATAGGGGATTATAGATACTTTAACATGACATTGATCTCCCCGCGGTGCCACCGGGGTTAAAATAGTGAGCTTTTTCACCCATAATAACTATAAAAAAGGGTTGAGGCATCGGGTTAGTTGCCCACACTCGTAAAACCCCTCTTACTGTGAAAAAACAAAGAAAACTAACACCCAGTCCCCTAATGTTAACCACTTCCGCAAACGTATGAAAGAACCACGTAGTACAGAACAGGAGCAGTTTTCGCTTTGACGGATGTACTCAAGAAGTACAAAGCCGACATTCTTTATAGGAATTTCGATGCAAACAAAACAGGCACAGGCAACAGAAAGCACTCCTCGTTCCGATAATAATAAACAAAATGGCTAAGAATTGTCCACTTCTTACAAACTGCAGCAGAAGCAACAATAGGGTACTGATTAGTACAATTCGGCTAGAGGAATGCATGCCCTATGATTAAAACCTCAGCATCCTATTTCACGGACGACGCCTATAATTTTCGGTGATGTTGAGATTTAAGGGGTGCAAAGAACACAAACTTTATTTTGCCAGATTTACTAGTCTCTCTAGAGGTCATTATTATATTCAGAACATCACATATTTTACACGTTGAAGGGGATCTAAAGTAAATATTCGCCTCGAGAAACCAAGATTTGGAAAATATGCCAACAAGGCAAATCTTGTCCAGAGAAGGATATATATATTACTGTAGGTTACCATATGAACTTTTCTTACTTTTCTGATGGCTTTCTATTATACCTCGGCCCGGCCTAACCTAATGCTGTGTGTTTGTTTTGTTTTACAGTGTTACAATCAAATGCACTCAATATCAGCCACACTTTTTCATATGATTATCTTTTTAGGAATATACATACGTGCTCTATGTGACATCTATTTTAAAATGAAGTTCTAATGAGTGTTCTAATGGAAAAAAATATATTTCTGTTGAACGGAATCTAAAGCCGATTTAAACTATTTGTTATATTCGTTAAAAAAATTCCCTTTTCCATAAAATCGCTGTACTACTATGGTATACAGCGATTTTATTTAACCCTATTAGTAGCTTTTAATGCTTTAACTTTTTTTTGTAATTTTTATACATACTAAAAATTATTTTTTAGATATTATATGTGTGGGCATTACATGCTTTTAGTGTGGCATATGACAACAAAAGTTTGTGTGAAAAATTACAAATTATTTTTAATATAGCGTATATGGTGTTTCCACTGGGTAAACATTGTCCAGAGAAGAATTCGATGAATGATGGAGAAACCGTCATCATGATATTAACATTAATATCGTATTCGGATATGGGGGAGATATTAATATATTTACAGTCTTGGAAAAATAATTTAATATATTTATATTTGGAAAGAGAATACTACATACATACAACAAAGGCATCAAGTGGATTAGATGGTTTATAATACCGAAAATGGGACGGCATCTGTATGTGGGTATTATATCAAAACTTAGACCCAAATAGAAAATTTTCCGCAAAATGTGTTTTACCCTCCATCATCCCGGAATGACATATTACAGCTACTTTATTGTAGATTTGTCATAACATGAGAGAATACCGTAAAATAAGGGATACCATTATACGGGGTGAGATAAAAACACTGCAACAAAGTCAAACGCTATATTTTTATAAATATATTTTTTTTAATTTTATTGAATGAAAGCAAAAATGTTGGAAATAGCATCAACTTTTATAATAAGTTTAGATTTGTTCGAATTGGTCACCTTTGGCACGAATTGTGGCCTTCAAACATTGATTTCCAAAATACTCCAGACACAATAGTCCAACGGATTGGTATCCGGAGATGTTGTTGGCCATTGTGCGCTGGAAATTAAACGAATGAGGTTCATTTTGTAATCATTCTTGGGTGGCGCGTGCTGAGTGCGATGGTGATGAGTCCTTTGGCACGAATTGTGGCCTTCAAACCTTGATTTCCAAAATACTCCAGACACAATGTCCAAGGTCTGCGGACAAAATGCTTGCGTACTCAAGGCTTTAACCCTTTCAGTGTCAAAAAAATGTTTGTCGAAAAAAAACTTAACATTTTTTATTTAAAATCATAAAAAGGCATAGAGTTTGAAAAAAAGCAATTTTTTTTAACCCTCGGGCAGTTTTGTCCGTCTTTCAGCAAAAACAAAAACATCAATTGCAACGGTACATAAGATAACCGAAAAATCGCAAAGAAAAAGAGTAATTTTAAATGTCGAATATATTCGACAAAATCACTGAAAGGGTTAATACACCCCCCAGAATATTTTCGCGATAATATTCGTCATTTATTTGATGCCACGGTCGATTAATACGAGCGGAGATCGACCATCGGCTGTTATGGCGGCCACACCATCACCATGGCCGGCGCTTGAGTTCTGATGGTCAACCCAAGGTATGCATTTTCAGCTGACCTCTGTGACAAGTAAACACGATCATTTTGTGTGTTTACAATGTTTTGTGGACACCGAATGTTTTCTCATCGGAGTTCGGCAGTTCACCACGTTCGGCCAAAGCGAAGCAACTCTTTAGCTCTTTTTAGTCTATTTTCTTTCTGTTGCGGTGTAAGTTCTTGCACTTTTTGGAATTTCAATGGCTTTACCCCGAGCTCATTTTTCAATTTTTACCGAATGGAATATTTCGATATGTTCAGCTCACGGGCCATTTTTCGGCCACTGCGATCAAGTAGCTTCATTAATTTTCGAACCATTTCTGCTGATGTTGCTGTTTTCTTCCGGCCACTTCCTTGACGTCGGGCTCCACTACCAGTAGCGATGGTACGAGACACAAAAGTTTTATTCACATTTAAATGCTGGAGTGCTCTAACGATAGCCACTTGAGGTTTTCCAGCCAAATATAAAGAAATCACACTTGAATTCCATCACGAATAATTTTTTTCTGGAAAATTCTCACCAAAATGTTTTTGTACGCTTGTAAACAATATAATGAGCAATCGCTGGCATAATTTTAACAGCTGTCAGGCGAGTGGCTTAGAAATGACAACAGTCTGAAGTTGGTTGCAGTTTTTTCATCTCACCCTGTATGGGATAAGGAGATTCTTGGTACTCAAAATGTAAAATTGCAGCTAATTTTGTTGAAAAACGTGACCAAAATCCCCAAAAATAATAATGTAGGTACCGTTATGTTGGGGCTACCCTAAAAAGTGTCCCAATATTGAACATTTTCAATACCAAATATCCTAGGAGTAGTATTTCAATAGTGTACTTAATAATGAGCATCAAACTGTAGATATTCAGTACTGAAACGATACTTTATACGTCAACAATATTGATAGGGCACGACAATGTTAGCCGGGTTACCTAATGACAAAACAAAATATTTTCAAATTTATTTTTATTCACAAGGGATAATCCTATTCACTATATGTACATATACATTATATTAATGTAATTCAAATATTTGTATCAACAACTCATTACAAGCAATAACTTGATAATTCATCCATGTTACAGGGTTTGCGACAGCATTCATCATAAACACCGGACAAGTGTCGTTGTCTACGCGTCTTGGCCAAGGTATTAAGACGTTCCCCGTACAACATATCCTTTAACAAAGACTCTGATTTAAAGGGTGATATTGCATCATCGATCTCATTGTATACATCTAAAGCGGCAATTTCGGAAGTCACTGTAAATAGAGAGAGTTACAAAGAATCCTCCTCTTCTTTATCAATTGTCAAATACTTACATGGTTTTCCAATAGATTTCTTAGCCATCTGTCTCCCATTATAGCCATTTACACAGACAGCTTCTAACAACTGTGTTAAGTGAGGGCCACAGGCTCGTGCGTAAAAGGCATCTATGTCGTAGACAAAAGCAAGGAATAAAATAACACCTAAGACCTTCATGCTAATGAAAACTCTTCGGATTGTTTAGACGATAAATGTTAGGATCAATGTATTTTTAGGTACTGACTTCCACATATTACAACGTTTACTATTTATATTTAAGTATTAATAATATAAAAATTTACTAATTTACATGTATTGAGGTTAAAACCCAATATGCAAATTGTTGTCGTCACATATTCCTGAAATTAGAATAAAACATTCATAATGTTTGTGTCCTTGAAAAACATATGGTTAGAGAAAAAGTGAAAAAAGTTCCCAAGGACAACAGGTAATGTACAAGGCACGGTTTTCTAAAGTTGAGTTTTTCGTCATCGTCATCTGTAACCCTTTCTAAGGGATTACACGAATGACGTTTCGTCTTCAGGTCTAGCCACAAATATTTTGGGGTTCTGCATGCTTTATATTATTCCCGTATGTAAAATGTAAATACGTTAAGATGATGCGATACAGTGTGTGTTTGATTTCAAATTTGTTTTTATTTATTTTTTTGTAATTTTAACTTCAAAAATGTATGACGACAATAATTTGCATATTGTTTTATACCCTTCATCATAGTATGGAGGGTATATTAATTCTGTTTTTTTTTTCTGTTTTCGAAATAATCATTTCCGACTTTGTCAGAATCCTCTTTCGTCATTGAAGTGCACCCACAGGTCCTTTCCGACTTTAACTGCTGACCTTGTGCTTGCTGTATTAATTTTGCAAGAATCGGATTGAGTTGTCGAAAGAATATGAGAAATGTGTCGATATGTTTTCGTGGGTCTTTTCCAGAATTTGGCGTAGTGTGAAAATCGGAAGCCGTTTTGGTATGGTTCAATTATGTCATTGGCCATTGGCTTCATTCGTTCACATAACGTGCTGGATGGTCCTTTGAATGCGCTGGGAAGGAGACTAATTGCTCTATAGTTGGCGCATATCGTCTTGTCTCTTTTTTTATATGCAAGGGACACAGGATGCTGAGGTTCCAACTTTGGGCATAAGCCAAATTGAAGGGGAAATATTCGCCATTTTCAAGGATTTTGATAATTTTCGAATTATGATTGCTTGAAATCCTTGCATTTTAGGTATATAGTGTCTTCGGCAATATTACTTATAAAATATGGAGGAATATTTCGGTATACAACTTTAACCCACAACCGACTCATTGAAAGGGGTCTTTTCGGGGATGAGGTCTTTTATTATCCTGTTAACCATAAAACCGCAGCCAATGTCTCGTTTCATAGCAGCTATAAAATAGTGCGTAATCATCAGATTGACTGACATGTATCCCTTTCCATCGCATTTCCTACACGGCAATAGTATCGGCTTTTTACTTCTTGAGTACATCCGACAAAGCGAAAACTGCGCCTTTTCTGTTCAACGAGTGCAATCGAAGTGCAGATTCGCAAATCGTTGTCCTTAACACGTTTGAGAGGGTCGTCCAAATTAGGGGTGTTTGGTTTTCTTTTCCGTTACTTTTTCATGAGACTAACCAGACGTCTCAGCCCATTTTTTTATAGTTCTTCTATTTCAACGGGTGTTGGAAGTAGATACCCAGGTGTCACCGCGGGGAAGTCCGCGTCTACAATATAGATGATTGGCATGTTAAAGCCAATCAGAGGTATCGATCATCCTCTACGTCCCCAAACGAAAAAATAGTTGAAAAAAAGAAAAACTCAAAAGTTGGAATTTGGTATAAACTAACGAAGCGACATCGCAGTGCTTTAATCCAATGTTTCCAAAATAAGATTAGAACACAGGGATACGATTCTGCTATTCAACTCAGAACGCCTTTTTATACCCTTCACCACACTGTGGTACAGGGTATTATGTCTTTGTGCATATGTTTGTAACAGGTAAAAGGAAACGAGATAGCCATATGGTTTTGAGAATATGCATAGAATCACTTTCTAAGTCGATTTATGCATGTCCGTCCGTCTGTCCGTCTGTCTGTCTGTGCATGTTAAATTGTAAACAAAGTACAGGTCGCATTTATGATCCGAAACGGTACCTATATATCTTTCGATTTGCACGAAATTTGGTACAGCCTAATCATTTAGGTCTAGAATGATGTCTGCCAAGTTTCGTGAAAATCGGTCCAGATTTAGATATAGCTCCCATATATAGTTTCGTCCGATTTCATGTAAATGGTGCACCAAAGTCCCTATATATCCTTCGATTTACACGAAATTTGGCATAACGTACTGAATTAAGCCTAGAGTGATGTCTGCCAAGTTTCGTGAAAATCGGTCCTGATTTAGATATAGCTCCCATATATAGTTTCGTCCTATTTCATGTAAATGGTGGCCAAAGTCCCTATATATCTTTCGATTTGCACGAAATTTGGCACAACGTACTGAATTGAGCCTAGAATGATGTCTGCCAAGTTTCGTGAAAATCGGTCCTGATTTAGATATAGCTCCCATATATAGTTTCGTTCGATTTCATGTAAATGGTGCACCAAAGTCCCTATATATCCTTCGATTTGCACAAAATTTGGCATAACATACTTAATTGAGCCTAGAATGATGTCTGCCTTGTTTCGTGAAAATCGGTCCAGATTTAGATATAGCTCCATTTTATTATAGATTGATTTTAAGTAACTGACGTACTAAGGAACCAATAGAAACAAAACGTTCTGAAATTAGTACAACCTAACCTGTGACAAGTTTGTTTGAAATCGCTTAATATTTGGATAGAGCTTCCATATATATTTTCGCCCGATTTCAAGTAAATTGGGCATCAAACTCCTCATGTTAGTCAGATTGACATCAAATTTTGAACAACGTATTGAGCATAGAATTACGTAGTTGCGTTTTCTAGAAGTACCGACATAGCCCAACGGATGACCTCTTTATACTTGTTTGAAGTCGATTGACATACTTTATGGATAGATCTAGGTAGATTCACAGTTAGGTAAATATCACATATTTTTTTTTCATCCAATTTTATGTTAATAGTCCTGTTTAATATACCCATAGTGGTGAAGGGTATCATATAGTCGGCCCCGTCCGACTTTACTACTTTCCTTACTGGTTTTAATAATATTTTTTACGTAGAATAATGTCCATTAATTTATTTTTGCCTGGAGAAGAAGTAAATTTAAATTTTATTTGTAATTTATATACTTATAATTTATTCAAAGGTAGAGTAACTTCGGCTAATGTAGACTATGCGTCTAATGTGGACCACCCCCATATCTAACACACAAATATACGTTTAGCTGTAATTACAATCAGTGGTTTTTAATCGAAGCCGATAATTATTTTTACTATAAAAAATTGGGCCTTTTTTATGAGGACGAGTTCGAAACATGGGCGCATTTAATATGCGAGGAGGTATTCTATCCTCTGAAAACACGATTTGCGGTGCTTCGATTGGTTAATGAAGTAAGGACCTTCAAAATACCGTAAATGGGGCGGTACCCTTAAATGGGGGCTATTCCAAAACATGAACCCATATATTTTTGCATTCGTTGTTACCCAAGAGTGCAATAAATTGAAACTTATCACAACCAATCCACAACCTACCTTTAACTTACTGATCCTCCTTACCCACACATACTGGTCCACATTACCCGCCAAGTTATTTTTATACGCAGTTACTCTACAAATAATTAGAATGCCATAACACTGCACATCTTTGAGCTCCTCAGTAAAATCAATTCATCGGTTTTATATTCAATTGTTTATTTATTTGCTTAATATAAATTTTATCTTAAAAATAAACAAACAAAATGCATTATGGTGTTCTATTGTAATACTCAAGTAAAATAATTATTTATAATTTACATATTAATTATTCTATTCAAATTTAGTTATGAATAAAGAGTAAATATGTAATTAATGCACATTATATAATAAATGTTTATGAAAAATAGAAAAAAAAACATTAAATAGTGTACGAGGTCTGATAAAAAAGCGCAGCTATTTTTAATGTTTTTCAACCGCTTTTGCGTGACGCAATAAACTCACACAATTGTAGAAAACCCCAAATCATGGATTCTGATTACGCACCAATTCCAACATCAATTCGTTTGCATGGATCAAAAAAAATCATTTTTATGACTTAACCAACGTATTGGCTTTGACTTGACCACCCGCTGACTTATTCCGCTGTTGGCTGCACCAAAAAGCCCATTTCAGAAGTATTTCAAGGTTTGGTTTAAAAACGTTAGCATAAGTGTATTACATCTGTGGGAGATTAATATATGGAGGACAAGCTAGCTATTGACGGATAAATAATTTATTTGGCCCAAGAACAAAATATAAATAAAATATAAATTGTGCGCTGAGTTTCGTGAAAATCAGTTTAGATTTTGATATAGCTCTTATATATATATATATATATATATATCATGTAAATGATATCATGTAAATACATCACATCCACTTTATTTCTCTCGATTTGCACGAAATTTTGCATAGCGTACTAAATTGTCATTAAAGTGATGCCTGTCAAATTTCGTGGAAATGCCTTCAGATTTAGATATAGCTCCTTTATATATTATCGATCGATTTTAAGTAATGAACCCAATATATGGCTGAAATTAGTATAACCTACCCTGTGACAAGTTTCGTTGAAATCGGTTCATATTTGGATAGCTTCCGTTTGCAACACCTTCAAATATTCACCGAAAACCTCACAAAGTATATATGGGCAATATTGCCAATTTTTTCAAATACCTGAAGCCAAGGATCACGGCTTTATAACTCCGGAATTATTACAGTACATGAGAAAAATTTTATAGGTTTTGATTTATTGATCTGTCGTCGCAAACTTCTCATGATATTGACCTCCAAAGTTTATTTTTGTGGGAGCTGTGTCTACTTTAATGGTAAAACCAGTAAGGACAGTAGTAAAGTCGGACTGGGCCGACTAGATGATACTCTTCACCACTTTGGGTACATTGAACATATGTATCCTAACAATTTCATGTCAATGTTCCCTCGAAGGAACATTGAGATGAAATAGAACGAACTTAAATATGTGATCTTTATCTATAATAAACATCAATCCATACACATGCATTTCTCCAACCGATTCGCATGAAATTTTGCATAGCGTACTAAATTGACATTAGAGTGATGCCTGTCAAATTTCTTGGAAATGGGTTCAGATTTAGATATAGCTCCTTTATATATTATCGATCGATGTTAAGTTCATGATGAACCCAATATTTGGCTGATAGGAACATAACGTACTGACATTAGTATAACCAAACCTTAGACAAGTTTCGTTGAAATCGGTCCATATTTGGATAGTTTCCATATATATTTTCGTCCGATTTTGAGTAAATAATGCACCAAAATTGAGAATAGAATAACGTAGTTTTGTAGAAGTACAGACATAGTCCAACGCATGTCCGATTGATATTTGCTTGAAATCGATTTATATAATTTGTCCCATTGTAGCAAACGAATGACATGTTTATGGATTGATCTAACTCGGTTCACATTTAGATTAAGTTCACATATTTGTTCAAATTTCATGTTAATGGTACTTCAAAAATGCGACGTCCGTTAAGATGCATTTGTTTATTATACCTATAGTGGTGAAGGGTATCATATAGTAGGCACCGTCCGACTTTACTACCTTCCTTACTGGTTTTTGTAGAAGTTTGTTTTAAAAATTATTATTTTAAATTTTGAACTCATGCTCTATCATGAATTTTGCTTGTAGCCCAAACTGCATAGATTTTGATTACAAAAGGCAAATATGAAAATTTTGAAATCATTGGAATATTACTACCATATGTTCTTTGTTGCGACGAGTAAGTACTATTGCCCATTAATATGTATTTTATTGCCTGAAATATGTTTCCAAAGTGTTTGGCAATACAAATCACGTATTTAATACAGACCACAATCTTGTCGAATCCGTGTCTGTGTGTGTGTGGAAATGTAAAAGTTCTAACTAATATTAGACTGCCGGCCTGTGTGACGGGTGTACAAAATCTGATGTGCAAAATTAATGCGATAACAATATAAAATAAATTATTACAATTTGCAAACAATTTAAGTGGTTTGCAAGTGCAAACAAATTATACCGAACGTTTGGTTTTGATTGGGGGATATATTTGTGTTATGAAATATATTCAAAGGAAATTGTTTATAGTTAATTTCAGGAAACTTATATCTACAATAAAAGTTAATATAAATTATCTTATACAATGAAAACACGCATTAATATTGTGGCCAGTTTTGTGGTAACCCCAATATATTTGAATCTACTTTTATACCTTCCACCTTACTATGGAGGATGTACTAGTTTTCTCATTCCTTTGGAATAGGGTGCTGGGTCTTTTGATTCGCATTGTCCATGCTTGCCCTCTTAAATCAGTACCTTCTGTTTTCGGCACTTTGAAGGTTCTGAATAACAATAATTGTAGTTTTTTCATTTAATAAATAGGATAGACAAAATTGAACAGGGAGAAGAATTTCAATTATTGATTAAATGGAATTAAATATTCAAAGAACGTTTATTTCGCAAACAAAGGAAAAGAGAGAGACTTGAATTTTTTGGTAGCTCGTAGGTATTTAAATTCATAACACAATTCCACACAAATCAATATGGCGAATTAAAAAAAAACAATAACCGTCGTTTTCCAGTTATCGTCTTTGTTTTATTTAAACTCAAATTACTCAGAAGCGCTTTAAATAAATATGAAAAACAGTAGGTTTTATTTGTCAATTCCTTTGCATAAATCAAATAAATCCTCATAAAGTAGGTTAACCCGGTAAAAAGTTGTAATGTATATGCCGTTTAATCATTTTGGACAATATTACCATTGTAAATTGTACTCAGAACTATTGAGTTGGGAATTGCGTGTTTCATAGGTAGGATATATTAACACGGACTTTAATTCATACTTCATGTAGAAAACAAGTCCAAGTAGCTTTTTTATTTCGGTCGTGGCGAATCTGTAAATAACCCTTTTTCCACCATAAGGTGGTGTGTATATTAATTTTGTCATACCGTTTGCAACACCTTCAAATATTCACCGGAAAACCCATAATGTATATATGGGCAATATTGCCAATTTTTTAACATACCTCAAGCCGAGGTTCGCCGCTTTAAAACTCCGGAATTATTTAAGAACATGAGAAAAATTGAATAAGAATTCATAAACTTCCATTTGATATTAATAAAATTCGATTTGAAATTTAAATAGTTCCATTTGAAATTCTTAACATTTGATTTGAAATACATAACATTTCATTTGTTTTTCATAACATTTAATTTTAAATTTGAAAAATATTACTGGTAACACGCAAGGAATATATGTATGAATTTGAAATGAATTGTTACGAATTACAACGGAAATATTTAGAATTACAAATGAAATGTTATAACTTTCAAGTTGAATTCTTTGAATTTCAAATGGAAATATTCCAATTACAAATACAATTTTTTTAAATTTCAAAAGGAATTTTTGGAATTTCATATGAAAAGTTAACAATTACAAATGAAATGTTGTGAATTACTAATTACATGCTCGAATTACATTTGAAATGTTATGAATTACAAATTGAGTTCTCGAATTACAAATATAATTTTCGAATTGAAATTGAAATGTTTTGAATAACATTTGAAAAAGGTGTAGATGATACCCTTCACCACTTTGGGTACATTGAACATATGTGTCCTAGCAATTTCATGTCAATGTTACCTCGAAGGAACATTGTCATGAAATTGAACGAACTTAAATATGAGATCTTTATTTATAAGTGAACCCACTAACATCAATCCATACACATGCCTTTCTCCAACCTATGCTAACTTTAATTTCATTTAGCCAGATTTATAATCGTTTGCCTACAATGGGCAAAATTTATGAATATCGATTTATAACAAAATTGATAAATGCTATTCGGTGTGCGGCATTGCTAAAAATTTAATCTCAATCTGACATCCGTTAGAAATATATGTATATAGATGTATATAGAAGCTACATGTCTATAGAAGCCACGTCTGCATCTGCACCAATTTAAACAAAACGCAATAACGTCATTCTAGTCTCAATTTGATACGTTGTGCAAAATTTCGTGTCAACCGGACAATCATACGGATTTTGTACACCATATACATAGAATCGGAAGAAAATATATATGGGACATATATCTAAACCGATTTTCACGAATCTTACTACACATCATATATTATTTACATTAAATCGGCCGAAATATATATATGTATATATATGGGCAATATTGCCAATTTTTTAATATTCCATTTTCAAAGAATCAGTTTTTTTGTTTTTGTGGCACATCAATGATTTTCGGTACACATATAGCGAAAAATGTTCTGAATCCGAAACCGTTCGCGATCAAATTTTTGGTTGATGCGCGCAAAAGTTATCGAGGTTTTAATTTTGACAATAAGAAAAATATCTTAAAATTACGCCGTTTATTATGTTGACCAAATAGATCTTCCTCCGTAAAACAATAATATGAATATATTATAATAATAGCGATAAAGTTGCTCATCTTCGCGAAATATGAGAAAAATAAAATATATATAGGAGAGTACATCAATATTTTCATTAAATTAATGACATACACACACCTAAAAATTAATTTAAAAATATCTACATAATCTAAACACCATGAGGAATCAAATGATATCAAAATCACACAAGTCCGTGTAGCGGTTTCTAAATCAAAGCGACAACAAACGAAGACATTGAGGAAAAATATTTGTTTTTGGTTCGAAAAAATAATGTCATAATATTTATTTTTTTAATTGTATACAAGAAATTTCAGAAAAAAAATGTTGGGGTTATTTTGCTATTTTACCCGAATTTCGCGGAAAATTTGACATATATAATAATAATCACTTTTTGTGTATAAGTATACGCCTTGCGGATTATATCAAGACCCTTTCGATAAATCTTAGAATTCTATAAATAGGAATAAATCTTAAAATAAAATAATATTAAGAAATATACATTTTAAATTGCGTGTAAATCGCGTGATTCTCAAAATCATTTGATGCGCATGCTTTTTCCAGGAAGTACTGAAGTTTATCTTCCAATCCATATATATTTTGCGAAATTTCATTTGACGGCTAATGGTGTTTTTACACGATATGTATTTTACATATGTGCTGTCACTTTTTTGCATATGGAAATCGAACTCGTCATGTTAAACATACGGAAATTTCAATGTGTCAAAACGATATGCAATTACATATGTATTTTTTCCGAATAGGACGCGCTCTATTTTCGTATGTGAAACATAAGGAAATCAGCTGTTTGAATGAAACACATTGTTGGAAGAAAATATTTCAATTGCAAGTCAAAGAAAAGGATGAAAAGGCAACAATTACAAATTATTATTTCGTTTGTAGGTCTTTAATAATAAAAAAATGTTGATTTAAGAAAAAATAAAAGTGATTTTTTTGTTTATAGGTTATGTCATATGTAAAATACATATGCCGATTTGAACACAAAAATAAATGTTTTGTGTACGCCGCTAATTTTGACACACATAAAGAATTACATATGGATGAAATAAGTGACAGCACATATGTAAAATACATATCGTGTAAAAACACCATAAGATGTGCCACACGTTACATTGAAGTACCCAAAAAATCGTTAAACGCGAATAATTTCCGAAAACTCCACATGCCATTAACGCGCATCCGATTTCGGTGTGCACCCTAAAAAACTACATCGATCTATACCGATTTCAATATGGTCCATTAAGAACCATGGATGTGCCAGCTCACACTATTTTTGAGATAAATTGCGTCTAAATCGTGTAATTCTCAAAAGCATTTGATGCGCATGCGGTTTCCAGGAAGTACTGAAGTTTTTCTTCCAATCCATATATATTTTGCGAAATTTCATTTGAGGCACGTTACATTGATGTACCCAAAAAATCGTAAAACGCGAATAATTTCCGAAAACTCCATATGCCATTAACGCGCATCCGATTTCGGTGTGCGCCCTAAAAATATACATCGATCTATACCGATTTCAATGTGGTCCATTAAGAACCATGGATGTGCCTGCTCAAACTATTTTTGAGATAAATTTTGTACATCTCTCTTTCGGCTGAAGTTTTTAAAGTTCTCTTTTCGAAAAAGATCGAAATCCGTATGAGGTCATTTATTGATGTGGAAATGATCCACAGAAAATACAATTAAATCCGCGATATTTTCAAAAAAAAAAAATTTTCCAAAATTCGTGTTTTTGGAAGGCCAGTTCCCCCCGTTCTAGTAGATGGATTTTCACGAAGAAGATTTTATATCATCCGAAACGTAAAAAACTTTACTGATCGCGTGTACCCGTATCATTCAGTTGACAGATCTACAAATTTGACCCGAAAAATATGTTTTTTTGAAAATTGATCCCACAAAATTTTCACTTTCGGATGAGTATTACTCTGAAGCTGTGCATACTGCATACACAAAATATATGTATATCAAATTACGCAGATTCGCGACTACAATAATCTTATAGTCAATTTTAGAAATTCCTTTATGCGTATTAAAGCTAGAAGTAAAATGCAAAAAACACTCAAAATCGAGCTTCAAAATGTCAACTTAATTTAAAGGTAGATGCAGTTAAAATTTTGAAAAATGATACATAAAGGGCGTAGTCCCCATTTTGTTGGCTTCTAGTTTTACTTTGACACGAAGACCGTGAAATGAGTGGCTTAATCACAAATCACAAAACTGGTTCGCCTCAACCTGTTTTTACACATTTTTTTACATTAAAGTAGACACAGCTTCCACCAGAATAAAGTTTGGAGGTCAATATCATGAGCAGTTTGCAACGACAGATCAATTAACCCAAAACTATTCACTTTTTTTCATATACTTAAGTAATTCCCGAGTTATAAAGGGGTGAACCTCCGCTTCAGCTATGTTAAAAAATTGGCAATATTGTCCATATATATATATATATATATATGTAAGAGCTATATATAAATGATTTCAACAAAACATGCCACAGATTAAAGTATATTAACTTCAGTAAATTGTACAAAACTATGTGCAATCGGACAAACTTTGGGTCTTTAGAGCAATCGGACGAACATATATATGGGAACTATATCTAAATCTAAACCGATTTTCACGAAACTTTACACATATCACTCTAGATTTCATTCAGTATGCTATGCCAAATTTCGTGGAAATCGGAAGATATATAGGTTCTTTTAACTTAAATCGGACGGGCTGTGCCAAATTTCATCCAATGCGAATCAAATATGCGACATGTACTTTGGTTTCAATTTAACATGGACAGACGGACGGACATGAATAAATCGACTTTAAAAGTAATTCTATGCATATTCTCGAAAGGAACCACGTCTCTATCTCGTTTCCTTTTGCCTGTTACAAACATATGCACAAAGACATAATACCCTGTACCATAGTGTGTTTTACAAGTTGTGGTTGGCTGTTCTGCGAAAATGATCTCCAACACCATAAAATGGTCTCCCAAAACAGAAATGCATAATTATAACGGGCCATTGATACGTAGGGTAGGATTTTGATTTGATTTTGATAGGATTTTGAACACCACTTACATAGAATCGGAAGAAAATATATATGGGAGATATATATACACATCATTCCAGACTTAATTCAGTAAGCCATCCTAAATTTCATTGCTACAATATTTACATAAATCGGCCGATATATATATATATATATATAAAATCGAAAAAAATTTGTTTGATTGTTTGTGTGTATGTTCCTGATAGACGCTAAAACCGCTGAACAGATGTTAATGATATTTACACTGTATGTCATGACATGCCCTGAAAGTAACATAGGCTAGCTAAACTTCTAAAATTCCGCTTGGATGCAGAGTTATAGCGTCAATAGTAAACAAACCTCAAAATTTCGGAACATGTAATATGCGTATATCTTAAGAACGGTTACAGATACTGTCTTCAAAATTTGTGTGAATAAGGTAAGTGTAAATACACACCATCCATACAAAAACGAGCTTGGTACGATCAACGGAAAATACAATTCCTGCTGCATTTTCAAAATCTTCGTATTGAAAACAGAAAACATTTCGTTTGTAGACTCAAAAATTTCACTGAGACTTTCACAGAACGTCATGATATGTCCTGGGAATAACATAGATTATATAAACCCCTAAGATTCGTCGTGTACAGAGATGGCCTGTAAGAAACAGTGACGTAAATGACATACATTTCCGACGTATAATACATACGTCAGAAACGTCGGAAACCTACCCAAATCCATTAGGTTTTTGACAAAATAGCTATTTCCATTAATCAATTTGGAAATTACGCATGCTTTACTCAAATTAATAAAAAATTTCAAAATTTTCTTCTCAAAAAAATTTAGAAATTGTTACCAGTTCTAGTAAGAAATAGTCAGCTATATGTAAAAATAATATATATTCTTGAAAATAGCAGTATATGCTGATAATATTGAAATAAATTACGTTTACTACATTTATTACATTTTATACAGGTATATGACGTTTTCGACGTTTACAACTTTTTGACAGTCGAAACCCTAAAAATTCGTCACACGGGCCATCCCTGGTCGTGTATGCGGAGTTATAGCATCGAACGTACTCATGTCTCAGAAATTATGAACATGTAATTTGTGTATATCTTAAGAAAGCTTACAGATACCGACTTCAAAATATGTCTGAATAACGTGGGCGTAAGTACGCATAATCCATTTAAGGGGACCCCCCCATTCTCGGGGTCAGAATTTTTGTTGATATAATTCGAATCTACACTGATTAAAGAATGTCTCTACAAAATTTCAAGTGAAAATCTCAAGAACTCTTGAAGATATATCCGATTTATTGTGTCCGCATCAAGTGACGGCTGAAGGGCTTCTCAAACTTTAAACGCGTTTTTCTCTAAACATTTTTTTGCGAATGGCGGGCACGATAACTCAAAAACTAATAACCCAATCGATTTCAAATTTTTACACGTTTCTCTGTGATTGTATAGCTCTCGTATGAACTAGGATAAAGCCAATCAGTGAAGATCTTCCTTATTTTTTAACTTGGTTTTTGGTAAAAAATCGGCGATTTTCCAAAAATATTTTTTCAAAGGTCCACCATTTTGTTAATTTTAGAGCGAAGTCAATAATCCTAGTTCATACGAGAGGCAGACATGTACTCTTTCTAACACCGTTGGAATTTTCGGATTCCGATGTTCCAGTGAGGAGTTATCATGCCCGCCATCAAAAATAAGGACTTTTCTTTAATTACAAAAAACAACAACAAAACAATAACAAAATTTTTTTGTAAATTATTTTTCTTCTTTTTTAAATCTTCAATTATATATGTGCAAAGTTACAAACCTTAACAAGCATTGGTATAGATTTACCAGCCCATTGAAAATCTTGAAAAAATAAAATCGAGAATGGGGGGGGTTCCCTTAACATAAAATTGGATGAAAAAAAAAAAACTGTGATATTTATCTAAATGTGAATCTACCTAGATCTATCCATAAAGTATGTCAATCGACTTCAAACAAGTATAAATAGGTCATCCGTTGGGCTATGTCGGTACTTCTAGAAAACGCAACTACGTAATTCTATGCTCAGTTTTGTACGTTGTGCAAAATTTGATGCCAATCTGACTAACATGAGGAGTTTGATGCCCAATTTACTTGAAATCAGGCGAAAATATATGTGGAAGCTCTATCCAAATATTAAGCGATTTCAAACAAACTTGTACTAATTTCAGAACGTTTTGTTCCTATTGGTTCCTTAGTACGTCAATTACTTAAAATCAATCTATAATAAAAGGGAGCTATATCTAAATCTGGACCGATTTTCACGAAACTTGGCAGACATCATTCTAGGCTCAATTAAGTACGTTATGCCAAATTTTGTGCAAATCGAAGGGTATATAGGGACTTTGGTGCACCATTTACATGAAATCGGACGAAAGCTATATCTAAATCTTGACCTATTTTCACGAAACTTGGCAGACAGTACGTTTTGCCAGATTTCGTGCAAATCGAAAGATATATAGGGACTTTGGGGCACCATTTACATGAAATCGGACGAAACTATATATGGGAGCTATATATATAACTGGACCGATTTCCTCCAAACTTGGCAGACATCACTCTAGGCTTAATTCAGTACGTTACGTCAAATTTCGTGCAAATCAAAAGATATATAGGGACCTTGGTGAACCATTTACATGAAATCGGAAGAAACTATATATGGGAGCTATATCTAAATCTGGACCGATTTCCTCCAAACTTGGCAGACATCACTCTAGGTTTAATTCAGTACGTTACGCCAAATTTCGTGGAAATCGAAAGATATATAGCGACTTTGGTGCACCATTTACATGAAATCGGACGAAACTATATATGGGAGCTATATCTAAATCTGGACCGATTTTCTCGAAACTTAGTAGACATCATTCTAGGTTCAATTCAGTACGTTATGCCAAATTTCGTGCAAATCGAAAGATATATAGGGACTTTGGGGCATCATTTACATGTAATCGTAAGAAACTATATATGGGAGCTATATCTAAATTTGGACCGATTTTTCCAAACTTAGCAGACATCACTCTAGGCTTAATTCAGTACGTTATACCAAATTTCGTGCAAATCAAAAGATATATAGGGACTTTGGGGCACAATTTACATGAAATCGGACGAATCTATATATGGGAGCTATATCTAAATCTGGACCGATTTTCACGAAACGTGGCAGACATCATTCTAGACCTAAATGATTAGGCTGTACCAAATTTCGTGCAAATCGAAAGATATTTAGGGGCCGTTTACATTAAATCGGTTAAATATATATATGGGAGCTATATCTAAATCTGAACCGATTTTTCGACCGATTCAATAGGGTTCGTCCTTGGGCCGAATAAGTGACCTATGCCAAATTTCATCCAATTCGGATCATAAATGCGACCTGTACTTTGTTTACAATTTAACATGGACAGACAGACGGACAGACGGACGGACTGACGGACATGCATAAATCGACTTAGAAAGTGATTCTATGCATATTCTCAAAAGGAACCATGTGTCTATCTCGATTATTTTTGCCTGTTACAAACATATGCACAAAGACATAATACCCTGTACCACAGTGTGGTGAAGGGTATAAATACCAAAACAATAGTTCCGTTCCAGAACCTAAAAGAATCTACTCATTTTACATGTTTTACAACTTTTTACTCGAAAACCGTTCCTCAACCCTCAAAACTGGTAAAACATTGACTCAAATTTAAGAGAGCACAAAACAAAATGGCGTTCTCTTTGTAAACTCGAGAACTTTGGTCGAGTAAAAATGGTAAACTGGAATGCCTACTTCTGATTGTCTGTTATGTTGATTTTGAAGTATTGCCATCTAATTTTGGCATATTTACTAGATTTGTGTTCCCCAACTTTTCAAATTATTTTGTACTCTGAGAGCAATTATGAAATGTTTCCCTTTTACTACATTTACTATGTAAAAAGTACTGGAGCAGTCCATATATTATTCTTATAGAAAAAATGTAAATGCCTGATATCGAATATTAGGGATGGTCATATATAAAAAAATGGCACGTTTAGGACGAATTGAGAATAAGTTCATTGAAAATAGTATTTGAAGTGAAGAAATTAACATACTCTAACAATTTATTAAAAAAAATAAATAAAAAATGGATTGAATGTCACTTACACCCTTTATAACCCTTGACTTTAATTATAAAACGATTTATTTTCATCTGGAAAACACGTTATAAGTCGGATAGTGGGATATTAAGATGTGCAAAATAGTTATTTAACCTATTAAGTGTACTTATCTGGACTGGCAATAACGACCAGTTCAGTAATTATACTAACCGTCTTCTCTTCATTGTACATACATACATACTTATAACGAAATAAAGTTTGTTTAAAATTAATAAAAGGCATCAATTTTGAATCGTCAGTTACCAATAGGAAGACAAAAGAACGCATAGATATTTCACACATTTCAGTATTGTTAATACGAGCATATACCAATTCAAGAATCAGGGGCAGCAAAGCGCCACGGGTCCTGGTAGTATATATATATATGGGCAATATTGCCAATTTTTTAACATAGCTGAAGCGGAGGTTCACCCCTTTATAACTCGGGAATTACTTAATTATATGACAAAAAGTAAATAGTATTTGGTTAATTGATCTGTCGTTGCAAACTGTTCATGATATTGACCTCCAAACTTTATTTTGGTGGAAGCTGTGTCTACTTTAATGTAAAAAATGTGTAAAAACACGTTGAGGCGAACCAGTTTTTTTATGTTCTCTATCGATTTGTGACTAAGCCACTCATTGCACGGTCTTCGTGTCAAAATAAAACTAGAAGCCAACAAAATGGGGACTACGCCCCTTATATATCATTTTCAAAATTTTCACTGCATCTACCTTTAAATGACGCTGACATTTTGAAGCTCGATTTTGAGTGTTTTTTTTGAATTTTACTTCTAGCTTTAATACGCAAACAGGTATTTATAAAAATCGATTATAAGATGATTGTAGTCGCGAATCTGCGTAATTGATATGTATTTTGTGTATGTAGTATGCACAGCTTCAGAGTAATACTCATCCGAAGGTGCGAATTTTGTGCGATCAAATTTCTAAAAAACCTATTTTTGGGGCCAAATTTTTAGATCTGTCAACTGAATGATATGGGTACCCGCGATCAATAAGGTTTTTTACGTTTCGGATGATATAAAATCTTCTTCGTGAAAATCCATCTACTAGAACGGCGGGAACTGGCCTTCCAAAAACACGAAATTTGGCAAAAAATGTTTTTGAAAATATCGCGGATTTATTTGCGTTTTCTGTATCATTTCCGCTTCAAAAAATGACTTCATACGGATTTTGATCTTTTTCGAAAAGAGAACTTTAAAAACTTTAGCCGAAAGAGAGATGTACGCAATTTATCTCAAAAATTGATTTTGCTGGCACATCCATGGTTCTTAATGGACCACATTGAAATGGTATAGATCGATGTATTTTTTTAGGGTGCACACCGAAATCGGATGCGCGTTAATGGCATATGGAGTTTTCGGAAATTATTCGCGTTTTACGATTTTTTGGGTACTTCAATGTAACGTGCGGCACATCTTAGCCGTCAAATGAAATTTCGCAAAATATATATGGATTGGAAGATAAACTTCAGTACTTCCTGGAAACCGCATGCGCATCAAATGATTTTGAGAATTACGCGATTTAGACGCAATTTATCTCAAAAATAGTGTGAGCTGGCACATCCATGGTCTTAATGGACCACATTGAAATCGGTATAGATCGATGTATTTTTTTAGGGTGCACACCGAAATTGGATGCGCGTTAATGGCATATGGAGTTTTCGGAAATTATTCGCGTTTTACGATTTTTTGGGTACTTCAATATAACGTGTGGCACATCTTAGCCGTCAAATGAAATTTCGCAAAATATATATGGATTGGAAGATAAACTTCAGTACTTCCTGGAAACCGCATGCGCATCAAATAATTTTGAGAATTACGCGATTTACACGCAATTTAAAATGTATATTTCATAATATTATTTTATTTTAAGATGTATTCCTATTTATAGAATTCTAAGATTTATCGGAAGGGTCTTGATATAATCCGCAAGGCGTATACTTATACACAAAAACTAATTATTATTATATATGTAAATTTTTCGCCGAAATTCGGGTAAAAATGCAGAATAAGCCCAACATTTTATTCAGAAATTTCTTGTATACAATTAAAAGAATAAATATTATAACATTATTTTTTCGAACCAAAAACAAATATTTTTCGTCAATATCTTGTTTTGTTGTCGCTTTGATTTAGAAACGGCTACACGGACTTGTGTGATTTTGATATCATTTGATTCATCATGGTGTTTAGATTATGTAGATATTTTTAAATTATTTTTTAGGTGTGTGTATGTCATTAATATATTGAAAATATTGATGTAATCTGCTATATATTTTTTATTTTTCTCATATTTCGCGAATATGTGCAACTTTATCGTGATTATTATAATATATTCATATTCTTATTTTACGGAGGAAGATATATATCAACGTTTTTGGTTAATGTAATAAACGGCGTAATTTTAAGATTTTTTTCTTATGCCCAAAATTAAAACCTCGATAACTTTTGCGCGCATCAACCAAAAATTTGATCGCGAACGGTTTCGGATTCAGAACATTTTTCGCTATATGTGTACCAAAAATCATGTATGTGCCACAAAAACAAAAAAGCTGATTTTTTGAAAATGGAATATTAAAAAATTGGCAATATTGCCCATATATATATTTTGAAACATTGAACTATATTGAATAATTTACGGAAATATGTTTTTCTCTCCAAGAATCCGATATGAGAATTTATAGTCACATCGATGAGAAAATGCGGCTAAACCATAATTATACTGAAAATATCGCATGAACTTTATGTGGGCGCTAGTATAAAAAATCGTATCTATATGGACAATACTTTGCACAATATGTTATGCCCTCCAATATTACGGAATACAGTCATTACAATGAGGTATGTAAGAACATGCAACCATATAGATAATTATCTTTACATATGGATGTCAATTCCTCGAACCCTTTAAACCCAATTACATATATACGTAATCCTATATTAAAAATTTTAGTAGGAAGACCCAAGAGAGTCAATCCGGTTCGAAAACGTGATCAATCCACCAGAATTCCGAGAAATGATGGTACCACGGTATGGAGGCTATCCGGAAATTTGGATTGATTATTTTTGGTAGGGAGATTTCCTAATCAATTATAAACCAAAATAGAAAATTTAAAACACCAGTCCGAATTCTGCCATGTACCGAATTATGGAATATAACGGGAAATGTCCTAAATAGGGGACCAATATTTATAATTTTAGTAGTAAGATGTTGTACTCAAAAAAACCAAAATGTGTATTGTATCGTTATATGGAAGATACTTTGAATCGTGGGCCTATATCTATCATTTTTAAAAGGAACATTTTCTACTCAGTAAGATCAAAATATGAAATTAAAGCCAATTCGGTTAAAAACGTGCCCAAAAGTGTCAAAATACCAAGTAGAGGTACCGTGCTATGGGGGCTACACCAAAAAGTGATCCAATATTGATATTTTTTATTAAGAAGATTTTCTGCCCATTGAAGACCCAAAATACGAAATTATAGCTGATTAGGCAAACATTATTGGGATATGCCGTAATAAGAAGGCTATACCAAAACGTAGACCGATACATCACATTTTCAGTACCAAACATCCTAGGCGTAATAACAATGTACACATGTGTAAAATTTAAAAGCTCTATCTTCAATATTGCAATTTCTATCGTTGTACGGAGTGAATGACGGTGGAGGGTATGCAAATTGGGAGGTATGTTTAATGGAGGCTATTTTAAAACATGGAAAAGAGTATTGACAATTTTCTGTTTCTAACAACCCAAAATGTCATATTACAGTCTCTTAGGTTGAAGAATTCGGCTAAGACCTTAAAAATAATTGGAGGCTTTTATATTGACAATTGACAATTTACAGTACAGTGACAGGTGGTAACTTCTTTGCATAATGCGGCTAAAAAATTCAAGTGGAGGTTATAAGAAAATATCTATACTCAATACTTTGAGAAAATGCAATTTAATTTAGTATCCTCTCCAATTCCATCTTCAGAGGCTAAATATTTGCCTGTATTCACTTTTTTTAATACTGCACATGTATTGATGCGAAACGAAAACAATATCAAAACCATTTTTAACAACTATTCCTTTTGTTATCTTTCACAGAGCGACAGTAAAAATTTACACATGTTAAAATTTATTTCGAAACTTTTTGGTTTTCACCAAAAATGAAAAAAACAAACATTGCACAAAAACTAGACTGAGGAGAATCTTGAGCAGAGTAAGTATTCAAACTGGTTGGTATAGAGGTAATTTAAACCCACTACAACATTGAAGGCAAAAACCTATTTGACACAGAACAAGTATGACACTGGATTATATAAAGCTTAACCCTTCAACTTGTGTGGGGGTGTGTGCGGCAACATTTGTTCGTATGTTTTTATTTTGTACTATAGAAAGGAATTCTATTTCCTAATATGAGCAACTCACGAATGGAATGCCGGTTTGTAATTTGGCATTCCAGGTTATCGGTGGGTACCTTTTTGCAGAATATGTTCAATAGAGGTCCACTTTTGACAGAGCTCCCATATAAATGTGCGGTGCTTTTGCAGCACATTTTTGCAGAAAATGTTCAATATAGGTCAATAGGGAGCGTCTCCAGAAACCGCATTTGACCTCTGCCATGATATTAAAATTCGGCTAGAAGATTTTAATGTAAAATCGGAAAAATTCAGAAATATCTGACAACAGCAAAAGGCTAATTGACTTCGCGGCAGCAAAAAACATGGTAGTTAGCAACAGCAGATTTCAAGGGGAAAGCGTTCACCCAGTGTTTTTGGCGTTCAATCGATCCGAGGAGCGAATAACATTAGGATCATTGCCTTGTAAGAGCCAAGGTTCGCGCTCATCTGAATGTAGCAGCAAACTAGCGATCAGCAAACCCAATAGATAGCAGAAAGCACTTCTACTGCGCTCAACTTATCCACTTGCTAATCGAAAGCACTTCTTGCCCCGATAATAATATAGCAACATAATGGTAAAGAATTTCCCACTCCCTACAAACTTCAGCAAAAGCAACAATTGAGTACCTAAGCCACCATCAAGAGTCCCATGGTACGATCAGGAGTGTAGTAATACTAATGAGGTAAAACCGCAGCGTATAGACAGGCAGAATTATCGGGAGAAAATGAGGGAGGAGAAACGTATTTCCAAAAATAGGAGAAGAAAGAACAAAAAAAAACCTGAGCGTGATCAAATCGATATGTACAGGAGTCAGTCAGACTTTGTGTGCAGGCGATCCTCCTGTAGAGATTGAGAAGGAAACTTGGTGACACATACAGATAGCGCAAGGATCTGGAAGGAGCGTTTTGCAAAGAAGATACCACAGAACCAATATAAGATGATGATATCAGAATAGAAATACATATCGACTGAAGAATAATAAAGCAGCAGCAGCAAGACCGGTGCAAAATCGGTCAGGAGAATGGAACCTCAGCATCCGGTGTCTCGTGAACAAAAAAGAGGAAATACGATATGCGCCAACTATAGAGGAATTAGTCTCCTTTCCATCGCATTTAAAGTGCTATCCAGCATGTTGTGTGAACGACTGAAGCCAATGACATAATTGAACTTTCGCAATATGGCTTCTGACGGCAAATCCTCCATAGATCAGATTTTCACACTGCGCCAAATTTTCGAAACGATCCACGAAAAATACATCGACACATTCCACCTATTCGTTGATTACAAAGTCGTATTCGACAGCCCAATCCACTCAGACGTGTTTAAAGCCATGTCTGCGTTCGACATTCCTGCAAAATTAATATGACTATGCATGATAACTTTAACTGGGCCAATGTCAGCAGTTAAAGTCGTAAAGAATTTCTCCGAGTCCGTCAATACCGAACGTGAATTCAGACAAGGTGACAATTTGTCGTGTGGCATTTATAACATCCGGATGGAAAGGATCATATGAGATGCAAAGTTCGAGAGAAATGACACTCTGCATACCAAACAGCAAATATAAAACGTCTACGTCGATTACATCGACATAATAGGTTGAACATTGCGAGCGGTAACAGCCACTTTTAAACGAATTGAGAAGGAGTCTATTAAAGACAAAGCTGATGGTATCAACAAGATGCAAGATGTCTTGAAAACTACAGCTTTGAGGTAATGAAAATTTCATCTACCTCGGTACCGCCATAAACGAGGATAATGTTGGCCAACAAATTGTACTATGGTCTACGTCAACCTCTCGCCAAACCAAACTCATAATGTACAATACGCTCATACTACCCGTGTAGGCGTATAGACGTGAAGCATGGGTACTTGCGCAAGCATACAAGGCAGTTTTTGGAGTGTTTGAGGGAAATATTTTCAGAAAGATCTACGGGTCGATCTGCGTCGACGTTAAATATCGCTGTCGAATAAACCATGAGTTGTACCATCTATTTTAGTACATCGACATAGTCAGACGTATCGATCTGCAGCGAATACGGTGGCTACGTCAAGTTGTGAGAATGGATGAGGATTTTCCAGCACAAAAGGCATATAAAAGCGAGTTCACCCATGGAGAGGGAAAGACTTTTAATTCGATGGAAACATCAAGTGGAAGACAACATTTCCGAACATGGCCTTTGAAATTGGATGAGATGCGCACAAGACCGATGCGTATGGAATTTTTTCAAGTCCAAGTAAGTAAGGAGGTTGGCATTCATATATGGGCAATATTGACAATTTTTTAACATAGCTGAAGCCGAGGTTCACCCCTTTATAACTCGGGAATTACTTAAGTATTTGAAAAAAGTGAATAGTTTTTGGTTAACTGATCTGTCATTGCAAACTTTTCATGATATTGACCTCCAAACTTTATTTGGCTGGAAGCTGTAATGTAAAAAAACAAAACAGGTTGACGCTAACTAGTTAATTTATGTTCTGTATCGATTTGTGACTAAGCTACTCATTTTACGGTCTTCGTGTCAAAGTAAAACTAGAAGCCAAGAAAATGGGGACTATGCCTCTTATGTATCATTTTTCAAAATTTTAACTGCATCTACCTTTAAATGATGCTGACCTTTTTGAACCTCTATTTTAAGTGTTTTTTTTTTTTTTTAATTTTACTTCTTTAATACGCAAACATGGATTTCTGAAAATGGATTATAAGATTATTGTAGTCGCGAATCTAAGTAATTTGATATATATTTTGTGTATGTAGTGTGCACAGCTTCAGAGTAATACTCATCCGAAGGTGAAAATTTTGTGGAATTAAATTTCTAAAAAACCTTTTTTCGGTCATTTTTCTGTGGATCATTTCCGATTCAATAAATGATCTTTTACGGATTTTGAACTTTTGCGAAAACAACACTTTAAAAACGTCAGCCGAAAGAGAGATGTACCCAAATTATCTCAAAAATAGTGTGAGCTGGGTCATCCTTGGTTCTTAATGGACCGCATTGAAATATAGGGTGCACACCAAAATCGGATGTGCGTTAATAGCATATGGAGTTTCCGGAAGTTATTCGCGTTTTACTAGTTTTTGGGTACTTCAATGCAACGTGTAGTACATCTTTGCCGTCAAATGAAATTTCGCAAAATATACATTGATTGGAGGATAAACTTCACTATTTAATGGAAACCTCATGCGCATCAAATGATTTTGAGGATTAAGTGATTTAGACGGAATTTAAAATGTATATCTCATAATATAGTTTTATTTTAAAATTTATTCCTACTTATAGAACCCCAAGGTTTATCGGAAGGGTCTTGCTACAATCCGCAACGTGTATACTTATACGCAAGAAGTGATTATTTTTATATAGGTCAAATTTTCGGCGAAATTCGGGTAAATACATGAATAACCCCAACATTTTTTTTAAAATTTGTTGTATAGTAGTAAGGATAGTAGTAAAGTCGGACTGGGCCGACTATATGATACCCTTCACCAATTTGGGCATATTCTACATATGTATATATACATATGTATATATTTTTTTATTGTTTTGTTGTTGTTTTTTGTAATTAAAGAAAGGTCCTTATAACCTTTCCAGTGATAACTCCTCACTGGAACTTCGGAATCCGAAAATTCCAACGGTGTTAGGAAGAGTACATGTCTGGCTCTCGTATGAACTAGGATTATTGAATTCGCTCTAAAATTAACAAAATGAAAAAATTAAATTGAAGAAATATTTTTGGAAAATCGCCGATTTTTGACCAAAAACCTAGTTACAAAATAAGGAAGATCTTTACCGATTGGCTTTATCCTAGTTCATACGATAGCTATACACTTACAGAGAAACGTGTAAAAATTTGGAATCGATTGGGTTATTAGTTTTTGAGTTATCGTGCCCGCCATTCGCAAAAGAGAAAAACGCGTTTAAAGTTTGAGAAGCCCTTTAGCCGTCACTTGATGCTGACACAATAAATCGGCTATATTTTCAAGAGTTCTTGAGATTTTCACTTTAAATTTTATAGGGACATTCTTGAATTAGTGTAGATTTGAATTAAATCGAAAAAAAATTGACCCAGAGAATGGGGGGTCCCCTAAAAAGACAAAAATTCTTGCAAATCGATAGATATATATATAGGGACTTTGGTGCACCAATTACATAAAATCGGACGAAAATATACATGGGAGCTAAATCTGAACTGATTTTCACGAAACTTAGCACACGTCACTCCAGACTTAATTCAGAACGCTATGACAAATTTCGTGCAAATGAATAGATTTGCAGGGACTTTGGTGGACTATTTACCTAAAATCGGGCGAAGCTATATATGGGAGGTATATCTAAATCTTACCCGATTTTCATGAAGCTTTGCACACATCATTCTAGACATAATTCAGTGCGCTATGCCAAATTTCGTGCATATCGAAAGATATATAGAGAATTTGGTACACCATTTACCTTAAATCGGACTAAGATATATATAGAAGCTATATCTAAATCTGCACCGATTTTCACGAAACTTTACACATATCATTGTAGACGTTATTCATTACGCTGTGCCAAATTTCGTGAAAATCGAAAGATATATAGGGACGAAAATATATATGGGAGCTATATCTAAATCTGAACCGATTATTTCCCAATTTCAATAGGGTTCGTCCTTGGGTCCTCGGATCATAAATGGGACCTGTACTTTCTTTACAATTTAACATGGACAGACGGACAGGAACCATGGGTCTATCTCGATTATTTTTGCCTGTTACAAACATATGCACAAATACATAATACCCTGTACCACAGTGTGGTGAAGGGTATCAAAAATAAATATGATGTCATTATTTCTTCGAACCAAAAACAAATATTTTTCCTCAATATCTTGTTTTGTTGTCGCTGTAATTTACAAGTCTCTACACAGACATGTGTGATTTTGATATCATGTGATTCATCATTTTGTTTAGATTATGTAAATATTTTTAAATTAATCTCATTAATATAATGGAAATATTGACGTTATCTCTTACATTTTATTATTTTTCTCAGATTTCGTGAAGATGTGCAACTTTTTCGCGATTATTATAATTTATTTATATTCTTATTTTACGAAGGAAGATATATATCAACGTTTTTGGTCAATATAATAAACCGCGTAATTTTAAGATATTTTTCTTATGCCCAAAATTAAAACCTCGATAACTTTTACGCGCATCAACCAAATATTTGTCTCGCGAACGGTTTCGGAGTCAGGACATTTTTCACTATGTGTGTACCAAAAATCATTGATGTACCACGAAAACAAAAAATCCGATTAATTGAAAATGGAACATTAAAAAATTGGCAATATTGCCCATATACAGAAAATTATTAAGGAATTTTGAATGCACACCACGTGGAGGTGGGTATAAATAATTCAGTTATGAAAAGTTATAAAATGTTATCAAAATCAGCCACCCCATTGCAAATGGGTACCAATACGTGTATTGCGACACTAGTACAACAAATATTTTTTAAGTTTGGCATTTTGAATTCCATTTCTAAATTAATGGCAAATCATAAATGGATGGATACGCTCATACGATTTACAGTTATACCTTTATAAAGGAGAATTGGTTTAAAATCTAAATGAATTGAATAAATAATAAATGATAGGATATTCGTGATATGGAACTCGTTTTGTCATTATCTTAAGTTAATAAAAACAATAAGAATTTAATAACTCAACTATTTGGTTACATGAGAATATAAATATGAGAATATAAATTTTTTAAACATAAAGTTTTTTTCCACAAATAATATATATCGTAATATCCTAGTCGTATTGTATTAAACTACAACTAGTTCATACAACAACTCATATATTAAAAACATTTTTTTCTTTTGCACACATATTCCTTTTAGAAAATATCGTACGGATGTTGTTCTACATAAATGCATGGACCAACAAACAAAAACTTAAGGAGTCAACTTTAACAATACAGAAACAGAAACTGCAGTATGCCATCATCAGTGTCAGACTACAAGTACTAATCATATGTCAGGGTGTCATGGTGTTCTAAAAAAAAACTTTTTCTTATCACTTAAACTTCATATTCACCACACACATACATGAAAACTTACATACAAAGAATATACTTGAAACCTTAACCCAGTATAAGCATTCGCAGGCACACAGCCACACATGCCCGAGTAATATAGTGTACTTAGTGTTACTTGCGACTACCTCAAATTGCATCTGTGCCAAACTTTAAAATAATAGACTCGAGACCAACACAAATTCAGCTTCTCCACTGGAAAGGGGCTGTACTTTGTTATGCATTGCAAAATTTAATAATACGGCTTTTTGTTAGCCTTTGTTTTTTGGTCAGTTGAAACATGGAAGATGTTAGATGGTAATTGTAGTTTTTCGGAGAACATTACTTGAATGTAATTGTTTCTGCTGTGGATTTAATCTGTTTGTTATTTGACAATTGTTGTTCGTTCTTTCTGGGGGTTTTTTTTTGTACTAATTGTTGGGTTAATTTATATTTCCAAATGAACTTTTAGTTACACACACCTAAATTATAGTTACAAAATCATTTGAAGTATTTATTTTCATCTTCTGCGTCCTTAAAATAAGCTTAAATGATTAATTTTAAATAAAAGCCTAATTACACTGTACAATAAGTTTTATTTTTTGATAATTGCCAGGAAATAATTCGTAGCATTACAAACTCCTGGGGCACACAAACTTATAATACCCTGACAATTTAGATGTGTGGGGAATGGGACTTTCTGTTTTTATTATTTTGGATGATGGGTTATATCGGTCCACGTTTAAGGGTAGTCCTCACATTATGGAACCATCAAATTTGTGGTAACAAAGTTCCCAAAAACTAGTAAGGAAAATAGTAAAGTCGGACTAGGCCGATTATATGATACCCCTCACCACTTTTGGATATATTCTACATATGCATTTTAACATGAAATTGAACGAAATTAAATAAGTGGTCTTTATCTATGTGGTCTTTATCTTAAGTGCACCGACTAACAGATATAAATGGACTAAACGATTAATTCATTAATTCCAATCAGACAACATTTAATTCCAATCGAAATATATATGGAAGCAAAACACAATAACATCATTCTAGTCTCAATCTAAACTATATCTAAATCTGAACTGCTTTTCATGAAACTTAGCACACATTATTCTAGACTCAATTAAGTAAGCTATGCCAAGTTTCGTGCAAAAAGTATAGCGACTTTGGTGCACTATTTAGATTAAATCGGGCGAAGAGCTATATCTAAATCTGAACCGATTTTCACGACACTTAATTTAGTACCCTGTGTCAAATTTCGTGCAAATCAAATGATAAATAGGACCTTGTGCACCAATTACACAAAATCGGACGAAAATATATATCGTTAGCTAAAATGCAAAAAGGCGTAACTAACAAAAAATTGAAAATTGACTTTTTGAATGAATATTGTGAATGTCAATAAACTACATGTGTTGACAAAGTTTTACACGCCTGCGGTCAAAAAAGGAGCTTATATTAACAAAAACAAAAATACGTAACTACAGGTGGGTTTATTTGATAAATGCAAAAAGGCGTAACTAACAAAAATTTTAAATTTTTACTTAATTGTTATGACTGTAATTAAACTAAATAACAAAATTTTTTAAGAAAAATTATAGTCTATTACTCGTCATATGCAATATCACCCTGCCGGGCATACTTTTTCATTTCACATGACATGTTTATAGTTTTAATTCAAAACAGTTTTTTGCTTCTCCTACACAATTATGCTTTTGTTAGTTACGCCTTTTTGCATTTTAGCTGACGATGTGGGAGCTTTATCTAAATCTGAACCGACTTTCAGGAAACTTAACACACATCAGTCTAGATTTAATTCAGTACGCTAAGCCAAATTTCTGCAGGCAGGTCAGGTTCGAAGATATATCGATCCACCTTTAGGCATAGCTCTCATATAACGGTACCCCTAATTTTCGGTATTTTGCGGTTCTCGAGCGCGTTTTTCATCCGAATTCGCTGAAGTTTGGTACCTTAGGCTCCTATTGGGTAGTAAATGTCTCCACAAAAAAATATAAACATAGGTCCACTTTTTCTGTTAGCCCCCATATAACGGTACCTCCTAATTTTCAGTATTTTGGGGTTTTGATCGTATTATTTCGCCGAATTGGCTGTAGTTTAGTATTTTGTGTTCTTAATAGGTGCCAAATCTCTCCACAAAAAATTATGAATATATGTAAATTTTTTGGATAGCAACCATATAAGGGTACCCCCTATTTCGCGTTTTTCTACCGAATGCATTGCAATTTGGTATTTTACAGTAAAATCTCCCCACCAAAAATATTAATATTCGCCACCTATTTGGGGTACTCCCCATATAACCCCCTTTTTATATTAAAATAGTTATTTAATTTGGTCCGCGTTTTGGGTTTGGTTCTAAGACTCAGTTGTAATCATTTCACCTGCGGAGGATATCGAGATAAAAAACTAGAACGCAAGGTTCGATAATGAACTATGAACGCATTTAGACCTACCCCCTCTGTGGGAGGTACCAGATGGAGTGGACCGACATTCCCCATCTTCGAATTTGAATTAAGTTTTGAAGAAATAATAAAATGGGCAAAGTTTGGATGAAATCAAAATTTTCTGAAACAAATTTGGTCCAAAGAAACATGGGGTCTAGAACCAATATTTCAATGAGGCTAATTTTCACCGTGTCAAAGTGTATACACCCTCATTAGAAATAAGGCTGAGGGTATTATTATCCATTAAAAATTTCTAAAATTTATATCATGTTTACATAATCGGTTTGTAGAAATGTTGGTATGAGTCTACTTTTTGGTATTTTCCCTGTTTATGGTGTAGGGTATCCAAAGTTCAGCCCGGTCAGAAAGTAATTATATGCATATTCTCAAAAGGAACCATGTGTCTATCTCGTTTCCTTTTGCCTGTTACAAACATATGCACAAAAACATAATACGCTGTACCACAGTGTGGTGAAGGGTATAATAATAAATATTGATCTTCTAGTAGCACCCCATAAATTTCGGGATTTTCGGGAGCTTATGCACATTTTCTCAACCGAAATAGTACATATATTGCTATCATACAACATTCGGAGGGTACCAAGATACAAAACTAAAACTAAGGATTATCTGCCCACATTTAGTCATAGCCCCATTATAAGGATAATTCCAGATTTTCGGCTTTCCCATCAAAGGTAACACACATAACATTAAGTTTGAGTATTTTGAGGTTTTTATACACATCCTACTATGAGTTATATAAAGCTAATCCTAAAGGGACACCAGAAAAAGTGCACATATTATTATAATTTTTTGTGTAGGAATTTGGTACCAAATTTCAGCGAATTCGGTTGAAAAATGCGCTCAAGAATATCGAAATACCGAAAATTTGGAGCATCCTTATATGTGGGCTACCCGAAAAAATTGACCTACTTTTATAATTTTTAGTGGAAAAAAATACTGAAATGGACCTATATTAATTATTTGGTACCCAATAAGAACCCAATGTACCAAAATGATTATTTCGACGAGTTCCAAACGGAAATAAAGCAGTAGTATATTCGGACGGGGCCGACCATACGATACTCTACACAACTACCACGAAACTCTATCTTTCTGTGATGTTTATTTCGAACCTGGGCAATATTTCGTGATATTTCCTCCCTCTAGCCCGAGGTCAACAGCATCTGACATATTTTCCGAATATTACTATTCATATTTAGTACAGATTCCGTTCACCGTGGGTTGTGTTGTGATTTTCGGCCTGTTATTGGCATCGACTCGAAAAAACACAAATAAATAGCATTCGGTCCACTTCATCCCATAATTATAATCTGATCATCACCGAAAGTTATAGGCGTTGTCCTTGACCATAACTTTCAAAGCGATCAGCGCTATATTTCCGCCCTCTATTGTGTTAATTGGTTACTAACTAATATCTGAGTAGGTAAGCACCTGTAAATATTTAAGCGCAAGTTCTACAGGGGAGACTGGGGCACCTTCGGCACTTTTTTTAGAGCTCTATATCTCAGTACTTATTCAACATACATAACAACTTTATGGCTGATTATTGTCCTCTGACACTTAATTATAAAAAATAGTACCAAAAAGATATATAAAAATAGTATTAGGTAAAAAATTTTACAGTTTTGTAAAAAAAGTCAAATTCGCCGAATGTGCCCCAACCCGGGGTAGCTTCGGCATTTGATGGGGCACATTCGGCACCATAGTCATAGCCGGGTAATTGTCATCGCTATCAGTCTGGTTGAAATTCTGATCCTCTAAAGGCTCTATCTGGTTTTAATACGCCACACAATGTTTGAATTTTAGGGCTATATTTTCTAGCGGCGGACGTTTACATCTCAAGGTCGCACACACCATCAGAAATGTACTTTTTATAGTTTTTTTAATTTTTTTGATCAGATTTGTAAAAACATTATATATTTAAATATTTTTATAATAATACACATCGTAGTTAACCACTTTTTAATAATATTATCTTAAAAATTTTAAAAGTTTTATCACGAAATACTTACGAAATGGAATTGAAATATTACAGAAACATCTATAAAAATACAAAAACCTATGTATCTAAATAAGCTTATTAGCTAGAAATTTCAAACTTTGTGTCAGTTATTTATTTCGATATTCGATACCAATGTATCGAAACTAGTGATGTACGGTGAGAGCTTCATATCGAAAACGCGATTGCCGAAGGTGCCCCAGTCTCCCCTACATACGACAATATAATTGGTATCAATTTAAAGGCAACCTCTCCTATTGAATAATGGGCAAATATATACGCCATAGAATACAAATTTTGTAACCAGTGAGCGGAGCAGTATAGTCGGACGGGGCCCACCATATGATACCCTACACAACTTCCATGAAAATCTTATTTTCTGTGGTTCTATATTCTGAGATTGGGCAATATTTCGCGAATAATCATTATCTGATCATCACCTAACATTTCAGGCGTTGTCCTTGATCATAACAGGAACCTCATGGAACATTTCAAAGCGATCAGCGCTATATTTCCGCCCACCAGTGTGATAATAGGTTACAAAATAATATATGAATACGTAAGCACCTGTAAATATTTAAGTGTAACTCCCGCATCCGAGTACCTACGACAATATAATTGGTATCACTTTAAAGGTCAACCACTCCTCTTGGATATACTATCAACTTCTCGGGTCTATGTCCTTTAGGAGTAAATATATACGCCATAGAAAACAAATTTTGTAATTTTCCACACAAAAGTCAGGGTCCATTTGACCCGCTAAATACTGATCGATCTTTATCAAAACATGCATGCTTATTCTATGGCCCGATCCCCTTCTCCATGCAAAAATTCGCGGTGTTTGGGCCATAATTGCGGCTTGTGGAGCGACCAGAAAAACCGACAAAAATTAAGTATTTGGTCCAATTCATCCCCTAAATATTAAACGATCTTTACCAAAAACAATAGGGGTCTTCGTTGGACTGAACCCTTCCTACATGCAAAATTTCGTGAATATTGGTCCATAACTGTGGCCTGTGTCGTGTTTACAAATTATAATGGACAGACGGAAGGACGGACGGACGGACGGACACACATGTCTAGATCGACTCATCTAGTCAAGATATGACGATCGGTATTCTTAAAGGTGGGTATAGGACCAATATTTCGCGGCGTTACAAACTCTTGGGGCTGCACAAAGCTATAATACCCTGACAACATAGTTGTGTTAGGTATAATTAATACTCTCCATACTATAGATTCTCAGGATGAAAAATTGAGTTATGGCTTTGAGCATAGCTTTACAAACATGGATTAATACTAAAAATGTTCTTATAAGAATCTGCTTAACCGAATTTAAATACAATTTGTGATATTGATATTTAGGGACTTTTGGCAGGCCTTAGAATGGTTGAAACGGAATTTTCTTCAAAGGTACATATAAACTCAAACCTTCTTCTTAAAATTGTCTTAAGTTTCGTTCAAAAAATTCATGGTCACATATACATTATGCATACAATTTACATGTAATCCATCTGTTATAAGATTTCGGTTATTACAAATCGCATGCAGATATTTTATTTATCCACTTTTTTCAAACCTATAAACCTGCCTCTAAATAGCATTTTATGCGGAATTCTACTCAAATAAAAATATACTGTTCGAATTGTTCCACCAATTTCATCAATTATTTATATCTGCTTATTTTTATTATTTGAATGCATTTCACTAGAATCAGGTATGACAGACAAGAGGGTATTATATGAATGAAAAAAAATAATAATACGAATATTTCAAATTGAAGTGGTTTGTGTATGCCAAAGAATGTAAAACGAAATGGACGAAAAAGCAAGAATTCCAAGCATATAAATGATGGTATATGCGTCTGTGTGATTGTATGAATGAACGAACGAATGCCTGTAATACGTAGCGTGGGATGCATTACAAATAACAGCAAATAAATGCGAACAATTTGTTTCGCAGCTCATCTCACCGTTAAGCATCCAGCGAGACAGAGTTGTGTGACAAATCTGCAGGAGCCAAGATATTTCTTTTATTGAAATCGAAGAAGCAATTTCAAGGGATTGTTAAATCAATCTTCAACGTGCATTATTTATTTGTTCTCCTTCCGAGCAATCGATTTGACTTTCGTTTCTACCGCTATTTTATCTGTAGGTATTATTTCTACAAATAAATATGTACGTCTGTGCACCAGCACAGGGTAATTAAAATAGACATTTGTTTACAATGCCCTGTAGCAATCTGGGATGTGGCGGCTATAATATTTATACAATCAATCAGTGCATTATCAATATATTTCTTTTAGACCGCAAGTTACTTCGGATATATTCCTTTATAAAATTAGCTGTAATTTATTTCTTAGTATTCGATTTGAAACATTGCACAAACTAATGGCCAGACTGTATAATGTTAGAAGTTAGGACTTATCGGTACACTACTTCTAGTACCTCCCCCAGAAAGTGTAAGAATTTGTATATCTCCTAGGTAACACATGGTAATGTTTTTAAAAACCCTAAATCAACAACAAAGATGGAAGCCTGTAGTGTTCAAACTTTGCACATAGTAATATTTGCATTAAACCTATATCAAGACCGAAGATGGTACCTATCGGCCTACTCCTGCTGGTAACTCCACTACAAAGAGATCAAATTTATAACTAGGGTCAGTGTTGAATAATGTGTGGCCTAAATATGCCAGACCTTAATATTTATACTACTCATAAATAATGTGCAACTATCGCTTATAAAAGACCGCCATCTCTGGTACCTTCTCCAAAAATGTTCACATTTAATCTATATATATATGTATATATATATATAACAGAAAAAAAATTGTTTGTTTGTGTGTATGTTCCCGATAGACGCAAAAACCGCTGAACAGACGTTTATGAGATTTACACAGAATGTCATGACATGCCCTGAAAGTAACATAGGCTAGATAAACTTCAAAAATTCCGCGTGGTTGCAGAGTTATCGCATCAATAGTAAACATACCTCAAAATTCCGGAACATGTAATATGCGTATATCTTAAGAACGGCTAGAGATACAATCTTCAAAATTTGTCTGAATAACGTTGATGTATATACACATCATCCATACAAAAGTGAGCGCGGTACATTAGGGGGAAATGCAATCCCCATTGCATTTAAATGTTCTGCATATAGAGAATACAAAAAGTTTTGTTTGAAAAGTCAAAAACCGCTGAATAAATTTTACTGAGATTTTTACAGTACCTGATGCTACCCAATAGAAATAATACTGGCTAGATAAAATTCTAAAATTCCGCGTGGATGTCGAGTTATACCATCAAAAGTATTCCCAACTCTGAAATAACATAGACATTCTATGCTTATATCTTAAGAATGCTTACAGATTCCCACTTCTAAATTTGCTTGAGTTAATTGGTTACAAATACGCATTATCCATGTAAAAATTGGCGTGAAACAATGGGGAGAACTTAATCCCAATGGAATTTAATTTCTCTATACATAGAAAGAAATGCTTTTGGTTGTAGACACAAAAATCGCTGAATTGACTTGGCTGAAATTTTCGCAGTCAGACATGCCATCCCATGGAAGTAAGATAGGCAAAATAACCTTCCAAAATTCCGCGATGTCGAGGAGTTAAAGCATAAACCGTAATCATACCTCTGAACTAATATTCATTTTCTATGAACATATTAGAATATCTTGAATAAATCTGTTCATAAAAGTCTGTATGATACTCAGATAAGTACAAATCCAATCTTAAATTACCAGGAAGTAAAAATTGGTACAAAAAAGACATTTTCGACTCATAATTGTTTGCCCTATTATGTTATTATCAGTAGTGATAAAAAACCACCAGTTCAGTAAATCCGCGAACGTCTGTTGTTATCTCTCCATTATCTTCACATATTATAATAAAATTTATGTAAAAAGAAAATTATTGAAAATAAAATTTTTACATTTTGTCATTTTGAAAAAAAAAAAATCAGTTGAGGAACTTTTGTTTTGTTTTGAATTTCAATAATTCTACAACCATTGGGGAAAATAAATATGAATTCAATAAAAGTATGAATCGACAATAATTGGGAGATATCCAGCAGCGAAATGCTGATGGTGGATTAAAAGTTATACAAATCTGAAATATGTGGTGGGTTATCATCATAGCTGAACTGAAAACAAAATGTGTCCATTACTTATTAAGTTTAGTTGATCAAACTGATATGACAAAAACTATTATTTCGAAGATGTATAGAGGAAACGACTACTCAATTGCCACAAATGCTTTCCTAAAACCAGTAAGGAAAGTAGTAAAGTCGGACGGGGCCGACTATATGATACCCTTCACCACTATGGGTATATTAAGCAGGACTATAACATAAAATTGGATGAAAAAAATGTGATATTTATCTAAATGTGAATCTACCTAGATCTATCCATAAAGTATGTCAATCGACTTCAAACAAATATAAATAGGTCATCCGTTGGGCTATGTCTGCACTTCTAGAAAACGCAACTACGTAATTCTATGCTCAATTTTTTAAGTTGTGCAAAATTTGATGTCAATCTGACTAACATGAGGAGTTTGATGCCCAATTTACTAGAAATCGGGCGAAAATATATGTGGAAGCTCTATCCAAATATTGAGCGATTTCAAACAAACTTGTCACAGGTTAGGTTATACAACTTTCAGAACGTTTTATTCCAATTGGTTCCTTAGTACGTCAATTACTTAAAATCAATCTATAATAAAAGGGAGCTATATCTAAATCTGGACCGATTTTCACGAAACTTGGCAGACATCATTCTAGGCTCAATTAAGTACGTTATGCCAAATTTCGTGCAAATCGAAGGATATATAGGGACTTTGGTGCACCATTTACATGAAATCGGACGAAACTATATATGGGAGCTATATCTAAATCAGGACCTATTTTCACGAAACTTGGCAGACATCATTCTAGACTCAATTCAGTACGTTATGCCAAAATTCGTGCAAATCGGAAGATATTTAGCGACTTTGGTGGACCATTTACATAAAATCGGACGAAACTATATATGGGAGCTATATCTAAATCTGGACCGATTTTCTCCAAACTTGGCAGACATCCTTCTAGGCTTAATTCAGTACGTTATGCCAAATTTCGTGCAAATCAGAAGATATATAGGGACTTTGGGCACTATTTACATGAAATCGGACGAAACTATATATGGGAGCTATATCTAAATCTGGACCGATTTTCACGAAACTTGGCAGACATCATTCTAGACCTAGATGATTAGGCTGTACCAAATTTCGTGCAAATCGAAAGATATATAGGGACTTTGGGGCACCATTTACATGAAATCGGACGAAACTATATATGGGAGCTATATCTAAATCTGGACCGATTTTCTCCAAACTTAGCATACATCACTCAAGGCTTAATTCAGCACGTTATACCAAATTTCGTGCAAATCAAAAGATATATAGAGACTTTGGGGCACCATTTACATGAAATCGGACGAAACTATATATGGGAGCTATATCTAAATCTGGACCGATTTTCACGAAACTTGGCAGACATCATTCTAGACCTAAATGATTAGGCTGTACCAAATTTCGTGCAAATCGAAAGATATATAGGGACTTTGGGGCACCATTTACATGAAATCGGACGAAACTATATATGGGAGCTATATCTAAATCTGGACCGATTTTCTCCAAACTTGTTAGACATCATTCTAAGCTCAATTCAGTACGTTATGCCAAATTTCGCGCAAATCGAAAGATATATAGGGACTTTGGGGCACCTTTTACATGAAATCGGACGAAACTATATATGGGAGCTATATCTAAATCTGGACCGATTTTCTCCAAACTTGGCAGACATCACTCTAGGCTTAATTCAGTACGTTATACCAAATTTCGTGCAAATCAAAAGATATATAGGAACTTTGGGGCACCATATACATGAAATCGGACGAAACTATATATGGGAGCTATATCTAAATCTGGACCGATTTTCACGAAACTTGGCAGACATCATTCTAGACCTAAATGATTAAGCTGTACCAAATTTCGTGCAAATCGAAAGATATATAGGGGCCGTTTACATTAAATCGGTTAAATATATATATGGGAGCTATATCTAAATCTGAACCGATTTTTCCCAATTTCAATAGGGTTCGTCCTTGGGCCGAATAAGTGACCTATGCCAAATTTCATTCAATTCGGATCATAAATGCGACCTGTACTTTGTTTACAATTTAACATGGACAGACAGACAGACAGACAGACGGACAGACGGACGGACGGACGGACATGCATAAATCGACTTAGAAAGTGATTCTATGCATATTCTCAAAAGGAACCATGTGTCTATCTCGTTTCCTTTTGCCTGTTACAAACATATGCACAAAGACATAATACCCTGTACCACAGTGTGGTGAAGGGTATAAATACAAAGTTATGTCCAGATAAGTCCAAGACTAAATCTATGTTCGGTAAAAATATTATAATGTGATAATGCATTCTTTTGAAAACTTTAACAGGAATTATACAGCAGGGATCTAAGCAACGGACCAAAAACGGTAGATCGGACCAAGATTTGATATACCTCCCATACAAAAATCCGCTTCTTGGACCTATAAAATTGTACATATTTATCCCAAATCCATGAAAATGTTCATGTCTTCATCCAAATTACTTAAAATTTGGGCGAAGACAGTAGTAGGTGTTGCAATTTAGTTGTTGGTCCATGTTTCAGGTCCCTAACATACCAAAGGTCCTAAAAAAGTAACTTTCTGTACTATAAAATCGTTATATGCAGCTAAATTAAGAATAGTAGTTTTATTTTTGTTATAATAAAATATTTAATATACTTCAGTTACTAATAAATTCATTTTTTATCATTCACAAAATTTTCAGAACACACATCAGATATATATATAAAACATGGTATTCCCAAATGTACGATTTAGTACCATCCATGTTATAATTTCGGGCCTTTATTTTATGGTTGTTCAAGGATATATCAAGGCCGGATTGTAATATAAAATACTAAAAGAAATCCTTATTTGACTCGGCTTTAACGGGCTGCTACTAATTATTTTGTGGCATGACTTGTTAGCATCTTGTGAAAATCGCTCAAAAGGTATTGTACTGCAGTTTGCATATCCCATGCCATGAACTAATATTTTTCTGTATGAACTTTATAAGATTATGTCTCAAATAATCTGATAAGTAAGTATAATCTTCAGACTGACTGAAAATTTATTTAACAGCTATATTTTAAAACCAATATCTCCGCTTCGAATAACGTTTTGACCACTTAATTGCAAATTTTATGTAAAATATTATATAATTACTATCTTCTCTTCTGAATCTTCTCCTTCCCATTCGGCCCTCAATAACTTATATAATTGTTTACATAACATATTGAACCATTCGCTTCTAACCATTTCATGAATATGACATATTTTTTATAAGGTGGTCAACAAAAAGTTAAATAACTCTTAGGACCGCAGGTTTCCGCAGCTAATTTTTTTATTCCTTAAATACTTCTCACCACTCAAATAAAAATAATAAGAGCGAAACTTTTTGAAAGATTTTTTTTTCTGCTCCACTAATTTCAAAATTTGTTTTACAAATTTGATGAACTAAGTACTACAATTGTGGAGGACTGAATACACCATATGATGTCTATATTCATACAAACTACAGCGAATCCCAGTTTTTAACATCCGCAGCAACCAAAATAAACATTTTTATAATCGTTAATTTGAATTTTCAAATATTTGAGCTTCAGAAAAACACTTCCATTTTTTGAAAATATGGTAAAAAATCAGTTTATAAATAATAATCAGATTTGAACCTTTGTTAAAAATATTATTTCATATTTATTCTAATTGGAGTGTTTTCTAAAAATCCTCATCAAAAAATTTGTCCTTCGAGGTAATTGGTTTTGACCATTTTTGGCCGCGGTCGTTAGACTGTGCGGCCCTGTACCACATGCTGGGCAAGCACCCTACATGTTAACGTAATTGAGCAAAAACTACCTTGATTTGTCTAGGCAGTTGATTTTCTGACCCGCATTGGCATGTATGTGTCATGAAGAGACATCCTGTTTGCAGTTGTCAGGGCGGCATTGTAACACGGCTGTATACTTCTCCATTGCCTAGGACTAGTATTCGCGGAACACACTGACGCCGCATTAATCTTCTATCTTCTTCAACAACCTATTGTTTTCATAGCGGATATTTTCATATTCCTTGCACATGTCCTCAATGATAAGACCCGATGCCATGATCGTAGAATATGTAATATGCATATGTAACAATTTCAATGCTTTGTCTTTTTCAGCATTACCATAAATATTCTGGATTATAATTGCAACACCATCAACTCTAAACCATTGTGGTACTTCCTCGGTGGGAATTCTTGGACTCCCTTGGACTCTTCGCCTTGTCGCTCTCGGAATGCTCAATAAACTGCAGTTACGCCGTTAAATTCGACAGAGGTCTTATAATCCTTCTTACCAGGATTCGACAGCGACTTAACAGATGTCCGCAGTTTGCTCACATCTGTACCAATTTTGCAACACTTCAGATGATCTAATCATTTATTCTATTTATGTTCCGCGACTGATCTGTTTACCTCCAACGTTAGTTCCCAGACCCTGGGAGCTGCTGGGTTAGATCGAAGGAGCTCATCGCGCTCATTCGCTAGTCCAACAGTCTCTGCAGGAAAATCATAGCGGCTGCAACAATGATGTCCCGGAATTTCCTTTCTGCTATCCGTGCATCAGCAGGAAAGTTCCCTGAAACGATGGTTGATTAACTCTCTGAAACCCTTCCAGTTCGTTTTTTCAATGGTTAAGGAATGCATGACGTTTAGATATTATGAATTTAGGCGGTCTGCTGACGGGGGCAATAATATGGAAGTGGTCTGATCCAAGATAACTGACGGGCTGCCAGTTGACGTAATTTATCAAACAGGGAGACACGAAATCCCCTAGTAGGGGAGACTGGGGCACCTTCGGCAATCGCGTTTTCGATATGAAGCTCTCACCGTACATCACTAGTTTCGATACATAGGTATCGACTATCGAAATAAATAACTGACACAAAGTTTGAAATTTCTAGCTAATAAGATTATTTAGATACATACATGGGTTTTTGTATTTTTATAGATGTTTCTGTAATATTTCAATTCCATTTCGTAAGTATTTCGTGTATAAAACTTTTTAACTTTTTAAGACGATATTATTAAAAAGTGGTTAACTACGATGTGTGTTATTATAGAAATATTTAAAAATATAATGTTTTTACAAAACTTATCAAAAAAAATGAAAAAAACTATAAAAAGCACATTCGGGGTGCATTCGGCATTTTAAAGTGGGGCACATTCGGCCATATACAGATTATGCAATATTATTTCCTTAAAATTTTTTTGAGTTTGTCTTTAAAACTAATCCTTTAATATGGTTCGAAATTGCATATATAAGATCAAGCGTGCTTGTATTGACGAAAATGCGATAGAAAACCTCTATTTCTGATGGTGCGTGCGACCTTGAGATGTAAACGTCCGCCGTTAGAAAATAAAGTCCTATAATTCAAACATTATGTGACGTATTAATACCAAATAGAGCCTTTAGAGGATCAGAATTTCAACCAGACTGATAGCGATAACTGACTATGTTACCGAATGTGCCCCATCAAATGCGAAGCTACCCCGGGTTGTGGCACATTCGGCGAATTTGACTTTTTTTTTACAAAACTGTAAAATTTTTTAACTAATACTAATTTTTTATATTTGTTTGGTACTATTTTTTATAATTAAGTGTCAGAGGACAATAATCAGCCAAAAAGTTGTTATATATGTTGAATAAGTACTGAGATATAGAGCTCTAAAAAAAAGTGCCGAAGGTGCCCCAGTCTTCCCTACCAGATATCTTTTAATCTGCGGTATACATCACTTCTCACTGACCTGTGGTGATTGATGCTGTGATGAACCGAACAGAAGCACGGTCCGGTGTTTGTAACCCGTTATAATCGTCATATTACACCGTTTCTTTCGTTGCGGTCATGTAGAAAATTAGGTCACAATGGCTTATAGTGGATTAAAAGCCCCTTTGCACATTGTTTATAAATTACTTAAATGATCCTGTAAACAAGCTTTGTAAATCTCTAACACTATATGTCCTGCAAAACTATCCAATAACCCTTTTTCAATTTGCAAAAGGTATTTTGGACAACGCGCATTGATCATTGAATGGAGATTGAATGCGTTAAATACCGGAAATACTTAAAATATTTAGCTGCTTCCTTTCCTTAACCTTTATTCGTGGGATGCTATTGTTGACAGCAATCGTTTGTATACATCTTACAGGACTGACGACAAAGTCACTTATATATAAATAAATGGGTAAAGTTTCGAAGAAGAAATGGAAAACAATCTATTCAACGACAATGACAACAGCCAACGTAGAGTACAGAAATTTATTGAACAATTTATGTTGATGGGTACAAACTAGTATTAATAAAATCGGGATGTTTTTCTATATTTTTTCAAATTTGAAAATAATTAATTGCATATTTTTGATTAAAGCAGATGTAAAATCTACAAGAACAGCAACAATGGTAAAAATTAAGCAAAGATGAAACTTCAAATTAACAAATGGGGTATTTATTTTTTTACGTTATACTAAAGCCATCCAAGACCTGGGATTAAATATATTTGTTTGTTCTCAATCAATTGTTCCCCATAAACTTCCCAAGCAGTATTACTTTTTATACCCTTCACCACACTGTGGTACAGGGTATTATGTCTTTGTGCATATGTTTGTAACAGGCAAAAGGAAACGAGGTCGACACATGGTTCCTTTTGAGAATATGCATAGAATCACTTTCTGAGTCGATTTATGCATGTCCGTCTGTCCGTCCATGTATTTTTGTGAAGAAAGTACAGGTCGCATTTATGATCCAATTTGGATGAAATTTGGCACAGGTTACTTACTTGGCCCAAGGACGAACCCTATTGAAATTGGGAAAAATCGGTTCAGATTTAGATATAGCTCCCGTATGTATATTCGTCCGATTTAAAGTAAATGGTCCACCAATGTCCCTATATATCTATCGATTTGCACGAAATTTGACACAGCGTAATGAATAGGGTCCAGAATGATGTGTGTTAAGTTTCCAGAAAATCGGTTCAGATTTAGATATAGCTCCCATATATATTTTCGTCCGATTTTAGGTAAATAGTGCACTAAAGTCCATATATATCTTTCAATTTGCACGAAATTTGGCACAGCGTAATGAATTAGGTCTAGAATGATGTGTGTTAGGTTTCGTGAAATTCGGTTCAGATTTAGATATAGCTCCCATATATATTTTCTTCCGATTTAAGGGAACCCCCCACATTCTTGATTTTAATTTTCCAAGATTTTCAATGGGCTGGTAAATCAATACCAATGCTTGTTAAGGTTTGTAACTTTACACATATATAATTGAAGATCTAAAATAGAAGAAAAATAATTTACAAAAAAAATTTGTTGTTGTTTGTTGTTGTTTTTTGTAATTAAAGAAAAGTCCTTATTTTTGATGGCGGGCACGATAACTCCTCACTGGAACATCGGAATCCAAAAATTCCAACAGTGTTAGAAAGAGTACATGTCTGGCTCTCGTATGAACTAGGATTATTGACTTCGCTCTAAAATTAACAAAATGGTGGACCTTTGAAAAAATATTTTTGGAAAATTGCCGATTTTTTACCAAAAACCAAGTTAAAAAATAAGGAAGATCTTCACCGATTGGCTTTATCCTAGTTCATACGATAGCTATACACTCACAGAGAAACGTGTACAAATTTGAAATCGATTGGGTTATTAGTTTTTGAGTTATCGTGCCCGCCATTCGCAAAAAAATGTTTAGAGAAAAACGCGTTTAAAGTTTGATAAGCCCTTTAGCCGTCACTTGATGCTGACACAATAAATCGGCTATATCTTCAAGAGTTCTTGAGATTTTCATTTGAAATTTTGTAGAGACATTCTTTAATCAGTGTAGATTCGAATTATATCAAGAAAATTTTTGACCCCGAGAATGGGGGGGTCCCCTTAAGGTAAATGTTGTACCAATGTCGGTTCGGTTGCACGAAATTTGGAACAGCGTAGGTATATTACGAGACAAGAAGTTTTATAACTTTCAGCTATCTCTACATATTCGCCCGTTTTGATGTCATATGGATCAATAGGCGAAGATGTTGTTTTAGGATTGACCTTATCCCAGTTCTTCTTCCGTTAATTATTGATGTAATTTACGGCTAACCTTGTCCTTGCACAATTTATCGTACGAAACATTCTATGCTAAACTCAATTCCATACATTATGCCAAATTTCGTCTCAATCGAACAAAAACTGGGAGTTTGGTGCATCATTTACATAAAATCGGACGAATAAATATATAGGAGCTAAACTTAAATCTAAACCGATTTTCACCAAACTTAGCACTCATCATTCTTGACTCAATTCTGCACGCTATGTAGAATTTAGTGAAAATCAAAAGTAATAAAAGAGCTTTGGTGCCGTATTTACATAAAATCGGATAAAAATATATATGGGAGCTATATCTAAATCTGAACCGATTTTTACGATACTTAGCACACATCATTCTAGAATAAATACAGTACGCTGTGCCCAATTTCGGGCAAATCGAAAAATATTTGGTGCACAATTTACATCAAATCATATGGGAGCTATATCAACATCTGAACCGATTTTACACGAAACTTAGCGGTCATGATTCAAGACTCAATTCAGATGTTAGGGATGTTATATCTAAATCTGAACCGATTTTTACGAAACTTAGCACACATCATTCCAGTACGATATTCTAATTTTCGGACAAATTGAAATAAATATAGGGGCTTTGGTGCACCATTTAACTAATATCGGACGAAAATATTTGAGTTGTACAGTTCACGAACGAACTAGTTCAAATGAACGATTCACTTAAAAGACCGATAGAACTAGGTCTTACAAATTCGTTCTTTTTAGTTCATTAAAAGAACGAACTGGAATAATCGTTTCTTTTAGTTCAGATGTGAACGTTTTACTGACTTAGTTCGATTTGGTCTAAATGGAAGCGACACCGATCGAGTTTTATTTTGCATGTGATATTTCAAGTAATTATTCTAAGACTTTTCATTAAAAGTCCACATATTCTTTGGAACCTTTTTTATTCCACGCCCTATAAGTTCATTACATCTTTTCAAACATTTATTTAAAAATTCACACCTTATAGGTCTATAAAATGTTCTTATTTTTTTCATGTTAATATCCTCGCCATATAGGTCTGAACTAGATAGAACAACACTAGAAAATATATATGGAATTTTTTCCAATTTCGATTTTCAGCAATTTCGATTCTTATGAAACTTAGCACACATCATTCCAGTACGCTATCCTAAATTTCGGAAAAAATTAAATAAATATAGGGGCTTTGGTGCAACATTTACCTAAAATTGGACGAAAATATATATGGGAGCTACCAATTTCAATAGGGTTCACCCTTGGGCCAAACCTAAATTTTTGTAATTTCGTTTTCTCCTGAAAGCCTCGATTCGGACCGGCCGATATGGAACAAAACATGGGCCTATACTGACAATTTTCTCTAATGAAGTTTGTTACACACCAAGAACACGGGATATCTAATTACAGCCACTTTGATTGGAAAATACGCCTAAAATGGGGAGATAGCCTTATTTAGGAGTTTTTGCGAAAATGTGAAACAGTATTGAAATAAATGTCAAAAAGTTGCTGTACTTACCAAAAAACCTCGGAATATAAATCAAATAGATTATACAACCATTTCCTTCCTAGAGAGATGGCTGACGAAGTGGCTCCATCTGCCAGCTTCATCTATGTCATCAAACAAATTTAAGGCAATCTTGTAAATTTTTCTAGCAGCTTAACCTTAAACCTAAGATTTTTTCCATTTGGCGTTTCAAAGTGTTTCCTTCACCCCTCTCCATCTATTGTTGTTATACATTGTTCGCTGTACAATAACTATTAACATTTAACCTAATATCAATTTTACTAGCTCAACATCCTGAAAATGCACTTCAATTTCCATTCACATCTGAATTGCGTGCAATAACAATGCTTTGCATAACTTTGCATTGTTGTACGGAAGCACCTGGCAAAAACCTCAAAAAATGCATTGAGCTGCCACTGCAGCAAGCAGCTCTAAAACGAGGTGAAAAACTTCTTGTGAATTGAAACATGCTGTGACTATTAAGTGTAAAATAACATTTAGCTGCGTTCCTCAAGTTCCACAAACTGACATACGCGGTTGTTTGGCTAAATTCTTTTTCGTTCAATGGAAAACAGCGGAAAGAGCCAACAACAAAAGCCAAAGCGGGAATAGACGTTTACGAATATGTTCATCTTCCACAAGAAGTTGCTCCGTGTTGATGCTGGATACGTACAAAAGAAGCAGCCGCAGCATCAGTATAGCGTGAATGTGAAAGTTCGGTTTTTTTCATCATAAAGCTTTATTAGTTAATTTAAGGAAGATACTTTTGTGTCAAAGAAAAGATGCCATTAAATAACAATGTGAAAAGTCGCTTGGTAACGTGTAATTCAATGTAGAGATATTTGAAAACTATTCCAGAACCTCGTATAACGTGAACATGAAAATGTTGGAGTCGAGTTCAGCCATATTATGGTTAATAGTTAGTGATTGTCAAATCGTTTGCAATGGAATGTGGAATGGTGGTGTTAACAAAAGCGCGAATACATTTTAATTAATTACATTTTAATTTTTATATCTAAATTTGGAAAAATATATAAATAACAAGACCAAACTTGATGGAAATTATTCTTATTTGCATTACAAATACGATTGAGTCATTTTATGAAGTTCTAAATATTCCCTGCTAACATAAAACAATCGAAGCAAAAATGAGTTAATATGGCATTACGTATACTTGAAGTTGGAAAAAAAATACTTAGCTCGAATATACAGGTCACTTTTCAGACAAGACTGCTGTATTTTGACATTTTGGGTACTTTTTCAACCGAATTGGCTGTAAAGCCTTCCGGGTTTTTAGTAGGTGCACAACTTCTTTGCATTTTCGGTATATTAACAAAGTGGCGTTAATTTGAAATACCATGTACTTGAAGTGTGAAAAAATCTATGCTGACAATTTTCCACATTGATAATAATGTTACATAGCCAACGCTACAACGATGTATATTTCCCACTTAGTTTCAGTATATACAAATTTTCCTGGCAGCAATGTATCATAACATTGTCCCCCTATAAATGTCCCCACAGATTTCAGAAATTTTTAATTTCCACCCCTTTGTGGAGTGTATAAGAAATTAGGCTAGACCCAACTTATCCTCGTGGTTACTTGATAATTCCTAGCTTTAAAAAAAACACGAGAATATAATTAAAGATAGGGATATACCAAAAAGTTTACCTATACCTACCTATTTTTTCTAAACTTATGTTGTAGACCATAAAACACTTCCATACTTACTCAGTTGGCTCTAGACAGAAAATATGTTCTGTTGCCAGCTTTTCCAATTTGAAGGCCATGTTTCGAAATATTGAGTCTCATGCATAAAAACGAGTAAAGGCGATGAGTTGAGTCTAGTAAGCAGTTGCTCGTAAGTTGAATTAGATCCAACAGCAACAGGGTTTGTTCTATTTCATATGCACCTAATGAGTTCAAACTAATTGCAATTACTTGAGCAAATTGAGATTAAACTTCTAATTGTTATTGAATTGCAAACATGTTGTCAAGTGGAAGTGAATTAGAAGTAGTAGTAAACACTTGAAAAAAATCTGTTACCAAGCATTAAAAAATCATTTGACCATCTTTTATTTGATCTGCATCGTTCGGGAATTTTATCCACTCGCTTGCATTGGCAGATATCCGCAATTGTTCGCGAATTTTGATAATTTTCGAATTATGATTTCATGAAATCCTTGCATTTTAGGTATATAGTGTCTTTAGCAATATTACTGATAAAATATCAGGGAATATTTTGCTATGCAACTTTAACCCTCTACTGACTCATTGAAGGGGCTTTTGTGTCCCCTTTTCCAGAAGTGATTGAAAACTCTTTCAAAACGGAGTTAGAATATTCTACAGAAATGTTCGACATAAAGTTTTACTATTTTTTTACTAATACATTTTTATACCCTACACAACTATGTTGTCAGGGTATTATAGCTTTGTGCAGCCCCTAGATCCACATTTAAGTATACCGATCGTCATATCTCGACTAGCTGAGTCGATCTAGACACAGAGGCCGCAATTATGGCCCAAACACCTCGAATTTTTGCATGGAGAAGGGATCGGGCCAAAGAATAAGCATGCCGGTTTTGAAACAGATCGGTCAATATTTAGCGGGTCAAACGGACCCTAACTTTTGTGTGAAAAATTACAAAAATTGAATTCTATAGCGTATATATTTACCACTGAAGGACATAGAACCGAGAAGTTGATAGTATATCCAAGAGGAGTGTTTGACCTTTAAATTGATACCAATTTTATTGTCGTAGATACTCGGATGCGGGAGTTACACTTAAATATTAACAGGTGCTTACGTATTCATATATTATTTAATAACCTATTACCACACTGGAGGGCGGAAATATAGCGCTGATCGCTTTGAAATGTTCCATGAGGTTCCAGTTATGGTCAAGGACAACGCCTAAAATGTTATGTGATGATCAGATAATAATTTTTCGGATGAAGTGGACCGAAATCTTAATTATTTGTAGTTTTCGAGTCGAAAGCCGAACATCACAACACAACCCACGGTGAAGAGAACCTGGACAAATAATTAGGGGGGCTGTACTGATTATTAGTAACATTTGTTGACCTCTAGCCAGTCAAAAGTGTGCAAATATCGCGAAATATTGCCCAATCTCAGAATATAAAGCAATAGAATGTTAGATTTTCATGGAAGTTGTGTAGGGTATCGTACAGTCGGCCCCGTCCGACTATACTGCTCCGCTCACTGGGTTTTTCTACATTTTTACTTTACTAATACATCAAATCTTATTATGCATAAGACAAGCTCCTTTTACTCAAAAAATTGAGTCCGAGCACAAGCTCACGTTTTATGCATGAGACCCATTGTCGTCACTTGACCTTTTCCATCGAATTCGTGGCCTTCCCTTCTGCGTGAACTATCAGTTGGCTCGCTTATAAATGTCATTTGATATGCGGCATGCACATTCATTCTCACAACATGACCTAGCCACCGTAGCTCGATATGTCTATGTCGATGTCCAAGAATAGATGGCACAACTCATGGTTCATTCGACGCCGATATTCACTATCGACGCAGATCGGCCCGTAGATCTTTCTCTCAAACACTCCAAGAGCATCTGCTTGCGCAAGTACCTATGCTTCTGATTCACACACCAGTACGGGTAGTATCAGTGTCTTTTAGGTGTGAGGTGGCATTGTTTCTGAATTGCTTACTTAGACTATATAAGCATCTGTTGGCCAATAATATCCTTCTCAAACAGATCGGTCAATATTTAGCGGGTCAAACGGACCCTAACTTTTGTGTGAAAAATTACAAAAATTGAATTCTATAGCGTATATATTTACCACTGAAGGACATAGAACCGAGAAGTTGATAGTATATCCAAGAGGAGTGTTTGACCTTTAAATTGATACCAATTTTATTGTCGTAGATACTCGGATGCGGGAGTTACACTTAAATATTAACAGGTGCTTACGTATTCATATATTATTTAATAACCTATTACCACACTGGAGGGCGGAAATATAGCGCTGATCGCTTTGAAATGTTCCATGAGGTTCCAGTTATGGTCAAGGACAACGCCTAAAATGTTATGTGATGATCAGATAATAATTTTTCGGATGAAGTGGACCGAAATCTTAATTATTTGTAGTTTTCGAGTCGAAAGCCGAACATCACAACACAACCCACGGTGAAGAGAACCTGGACAAATAATTAGGGGGGCTGTACTGATTATTAGTAACATTTGTTGACCTCTAGCCAGTCAAAAGTGTGCAAATATCGCGAAATATTGCCCAATCTCAGAATATAAAGCAATAGAATGTTAGAATTTCATGGAAGTTGTGTAGGGTATCGTACAGTCGGCCCCGTCCGACTATACTGCTCCGCTCATTGGGTTTTTCTACATTTTTACTTTACTAATACATCAAATCTTATTATGCATAAGACAAGCTCCTTTTACTCAAAAAATTGAGTCCGAGCACAAGCTCACGTTTTATGCATGAGACCCATTGTCGTCACTTGACCTTTTCCATCGAATTCGTGGCCTTCCCTTCTGCGTGAACTATCAGTTGGCTCGCTTATAAATGTCATTTGATATGCGGCATGCACATTCATTCTCACAACATGACCTAGCCACCGTAGCTCGATATGTCTATGTCGATGTCCAAGAATAGATGGCACAACTCATGGTTCATTCGACGCCGATATTCACTATCGACGCAGATCGGCCCGTAGATCTTTCTCTCAAACACTCCAAGAGCATCTGCTTGCGCAAGTACCTATGCTTCTGATTCACACACCAGTACGGGTAGTATCAGTGTCTTTTAGGTGTGAGGTGGCATTGTTTCTGAATTGCTTACTTAGACTATATAAGCATCTGTTGGCCAATAATATCCTTCTCAATATCTAAAAACTGATGTAATTTATTTTGTTTATGGCGGTGCTGACGTAGATGAAATTTCTGACTACTTCAAAGCTGTAGTTTTCAAGTTCCACAGTTGGTCCGAATCTATTGGACCTGCGGCATATACTTTTCGCCATATACTGCCAGTCCTACTTTGGTACACTCATTCTTAATTTGTTCAAAGATGGCTGTTAACGCTCGCATTATATCGATGTCATCGGCGTAGGCGAGTAACATGTGTTGTTTTGTGTACAGAGTGTCATTTCTGTTCACCTTTGTGTCTCGTATAACCTTTTCCAGCAGGATGTTAAAAAGATCACACGACAAACTGTCACCTTTTCTGAATCCTCGTTCGGTATCGAAGGGCTCCGATAGGTCATTTCCGATTTTAACTGCTGACATTGTGCCACTTAAAGTTATCCTGCATAGCCGTATTAATTTTGCAGGTATTCCGAACGCAGACACCTCTGCATAGGTCGTTCGATTGCGGCTTTATAGTAGACGAATAGATATGATGTTTCGATGTGTTCTGTTCTGTGTATTTGGCGAAGTGTGAACACCTGGTCTATTGCGGATTTTTCAGGTCAGAAGTCACATTAGTATGGTCAAATTATATCATTGACCATTGGCTTCAGTTGTTTTCACAGCACGTTGTATAGCGTTTTATATGCGCTGGGAAGGAGACGAATTTATCTATGTTGGCACATATCAACTTGTCCCTCTTTTTGCACAGATTCAGTGGGCTTGTATTTTTCCTGCCAAATTATACTAATCAGTTGGTGCCTGCTCCTCATCAGCATCTGGTCACAAGTCCTCAATAGTTCAGCTGGTAACCCATCGACATCTGCTGCTTTATTATTCTTCAACCGATTGATTGCTATTGGCTAGGTGGCATACACTCTAAACCGTGATCTTTAATTGGTTTCTGGGGTATCTTCTTCGCCGCCACTATTTGATATCAGAAACATTTCAAAATGCTTTTTTCAGGTCCTCAACACGCTGTCTGTATCTGTCACAAGGTTTCCTTCCTCGACTCTACATGGAGTCGATGCTTCTGATGCTGCTAACGACCATGTTTTTACTGCCGTAAAATCAATGAGTCTCATACCGTTGTCGGATGTTTCTGCATGGAGGCTGAATTTTCCAACGGCGGGACCAAAAATATTTTCCCTTCCGATTTTTGCATTAACATTTTCTAGCAGAATTTTAATGTCATTGTCAGGGCATAGGCTATTTCTAGGCGCTCCGAATATCGGGAGGTATCATTATATGATATGCTAGCTGAATTCCGTACGTTGAAGGATATAAACAAACAATTTCGAGTTCAAAATATCCCTCATATTATGGTGGAACACGATTATATGGGGCCAACCCCAACACGGGAAACAAATGTTATAACTATTTTAATATAAATAAAGATTATGGTGGATGTGCGCTTTATGCAAATAATAGGTTTGCATTGTAAGCTCCACAAACCTTAATTCGTTACAACAAAAATCTAAAGAACAATTGTTCAAACTGAAATAATAAATCATTCAATTATTTAAGTAAATCATTTACACTTCGTAGATGCACTTATGGCCTATATATCAGAACTTTTTCCACTTAATTCTCACTTTTTGCTTATTCGTCGCATAGCCACATCCATGAAATGACGCGTTCGTAAGCGTTATGCTTTCAACATCTTCGCAATATGACAGACAATATTATTTGTATGGGTTAATACATAAAATATGTTCTGTAAATTGAAAGGAACATTTTTGAGGATAAAATCGGCATGGAAACAATGAAAATAACCTTTTTACGGAAAACAAGAAATATCGAAGTTCAGAAAAATGTGTGCTATAAGTATATAAAATTTACTAAATTTTATACAACTGGTTTTGAGTAATCGACATTAGAATGGAGATCGTTGGTTGGTGTAGCGTTGAGATGCAATTGGTAAATGTTCACAAATACAAACAAAATGAGAATTGGTTTGTAGGTTTCTAAATTTAAAATTAATTTCTGTTTGGTGAAATGAACGTTTTTGGTGTACAAAGTTGAGAAATTGATGTGGGTTGGGATATTCACGGTTTCGTTCTTAGTCTGTTGGGTTTGAATGTGTTGCGGAGAATGAGGCTAATCTATGTTTCAAAACTTCTAAAGTTTTTTCTTATGCTAAGTCGTTCTTATAACCTCATTTTATAAATAAAGGCCAACCAATTCTCTTGGATATGCTATCAACTTCTCGAGTATATGTCCTTCAGGAGTAAATATATACGCCATAGAATACAAATTTTGTCCTTTTTCTCACAAAAGTCAGGGTCCATTTGACCCGATATATATTGACCGATCTTTATTAAAACAGGCATGCTTATTCTTTGGCCCAACCCCCTTCTCGAGATGTTTGGGCCATTACTGCGGCCTCTGTAGCGACCACAAAAACCGACAAAAACTAAGTATTTGGTCCATTTCATCCTCTAAATATTATCTTTACCAAAGGCAATAGGGATCTTCTTGGGCCGAACCCATCCTACATGCAAAATTTCTTGAAGATTGGCCTATAACTGTGGCCTTCATCGTGTTTACAAATTATAATAGACAGACGGACGGACGAACACATGTCTTTATCAACTCAGCTAGTCGATATATAAGATCGGTATACTTAAAGGTGGGTCTAGGACCAATATTTGCGGCGTTACAAACTTTTGGGGCTCCACAAAGCTATAATACCCTGCCAACATAATTGTGTAGGGTATAAAAATTGAGTAAATTAGTGAACAGAGCTGTATAGTCGGACGGAGCCTCCCATATGAAATCCTACATACCTTCCCCTAATCGTTTGTTTAAAAGTTGTGCGCAGTTTTTCCAATTTGAAAGACCATGTTCCATGATGTTGTCTTATACTTGATCATTCCATTGAATTCGTGGCCTTCCTTTTCTGCGATAGAGAGAGACAGAGTACCCATGCATACACCTGCATCCGCGTCAAAATGTGCAAAGTGTGAATTTGGTTTGGCGGGAGGTGGCCTTGCTTTGAATTGCTTACTAAGACCATAGCAGCATCTGTTGGCCAACACGATCTTTCTCCGATTTTCAAAACTGATGTCATTACGTTTTTTATTAATGGCGGTACGGAGGTAAATTCAATCTTTGACTATCTCAAAGCTGTATTTTTCAAGTTCCACAGTTAGTGCGAGTGTACTGGACATCTTGCTCTTTGATACCATCAGCTTGATCTCCTCACCATTTACAGCCGTCCCACTTTGACAAACTTATTCTCAATTATTTGCAAACTGGATGTTACAGCTCGCAATGTTCGACCCATTATGTCGATATCGTCGGCGTAGTCGAGTTACATATGCTGTTTGGTGTACAGAGAACGATTTCTGTTCACATTTGCATCTCGAATGACCCTTTTTAAGCATGATATAAAACAAAACTGTCAATTTGTCTGAAACCTCGTTCGGGCTCCGAGAGGTCCTTTCGGATTTTTACTGCTGACATTGTTCAATTTGCATGAATGCGGAGCGCAGACATGGCTTTAAATATCTCTGAACGGATAGGGCTGTCGAATGCGGCTTTATAGTCGACGAATAGGGGGAAAGTGTCGATGTATTTTTCGTAGGTCTTTTTCAGATTTTGGCGCAAAATGTAAATATGGTCTATGGTGGATTTACTAGGTCAGAATCCGCATTATTATGTTCTAATAATGTCATTGACCATTGGCTTCAGTCGTTCACATAGCATACTGGGTAGAATTTTATATGCGATGGGAAGGAGACTTATTCCTCTATAGTTGGCACATATCGTCTGGTCTCCTTTTTGGTACACCGGACACAGAATGCTGAGGTTCCAATCAGGGGGCATTTATCCTCTAATCAGTTGGTGCATGATCCTGATCTGCGTCTGACAGCCGGTCTTGAATAGTTTGGCTGGTAACCCATCAGAACCTGCTGCTTTATTATACTTCACCCGATTGATTGCTATTCGGTATACTGTCATCCCTTATTTGTTCTAGGGTATCGTCTTCGCCGCCACTATTTAATACCAGGAGCTTTGTAAAATGCTCCTTTTCCAGACTCTCTACGGACTTCATTCTGGCTCCTGTTCAAAATATTGATAATTTTTAGTAGGAAGATGTGTTACCTAATGAGAACCCTAAATAACAAATAATATCTAATTCGGTTGATAAACGCACACATATTTTACAAAGTACCGAAGTTTAAGTGTCGTTGTATGGGGACTACCGTAAACATTTGACCAAGTTGTCGGTTGGAAAACTTGCCCAAACTCCTCAAAATACCGAATAATAATAAATATACCTTTATATGGGGGATAGCAAAATTGCAAAGCCCTGTCTTAAATATTTCGAACTCCATTGTGATTTCAAAAAACATACGGAATTTTATTTTGATCAGGATTATAGATACAGTGTGGGGTTTCCGGTGAACATTTCAAGGTGTTGGGAACTGAAAAACAAATTTAATATACACTCCATCTTATGGTGGAGGTTTTTAAAGAAGTTCAATCAACTGATAATTAAGAAATGAAATCAAAAATCGACTTTGACTGAACTAGCGATACGTAGTATACCCTCCAATGGTACTATCTTGTTTCCCCTTGCAAATCACAGACAATTGCCTAACGACATTATGTTCTGTACCAATGTGTGTTGTAGGACATACAAACTTGAAGCCACCTACCTATTATCTGTTTTTTTTTTTTTTTTTTTTTTGTACTGATGTAAACCCCGATTCACAAATAGTTTTTCCCAAAAATGTATTGAATGTCTCAGCGTTGTTTGCCTTCCAATCAGCTGTGTTGTACAAGGATATTGTCAACTCATAATATTTTAAAAGTTATAATAGTTTGTAGTCCATGAAGCGTGTCGTATCTACTAGAACATTACAAAAACAAAAGTTTATCCTCATTCTATTATTCGTCATACTATTTTCTTTTTCCTTTTAATAACAATCACTGATGTTAACATAGAGCTTGCTTCCATCATTTATCATTGTCTCGTTTTGTTAAAACTGCATGTAGCAGAGTTAGGTAGGATTTTTGATTCTCATACCTTATATGCGAAAAAGGGTTATTAAAAATTAAATCTATATGGGCAATATTGAGAATTTTTTTATGTTGCAATTCCTGGAAAACTGTATTTTTTATGAAAATTTCTTTGGATTATTCCTGATATGAAAATTTTACCAGTTTTTGAGTAGGGGAACATAACTATACTGACCTAATTTCAGTAAAACTATTGGAGTTATTCTTCAATTTTAACTAAATTATTTTCTATCGAAAAAAATACCAACTTAGTTTTAACATTAACCCTATGTGCTATCTTTCAATCCAGATTTGTTTATGGTTACATTTTTTGCACTTTCCACTTTTTTTGTTTTTCGTTTTCAAAATATGAAAGTTTGTCAACATAGACAACAACAAAACTGTTTACAAGGGAGGGGAAAATAATATCAGGACCCCTTACAAACACGTACTTATCATTTGCATTAAACATCATTTATGTCACTTTCCTCACAAAGTGCTTCACATCACGTTGGCAGGCATCAACATCAATGGCTGCTAAACTACAACAACAACAGGAGTGAGCTTCAGATGGGCAGCGGAGGGAAATGTCAACCAGACATAATATAACAAGGATTGATGATGTCATGAAATGTAATAAATGTTACGATATCATCAGCAGCAAAAATTTCTCCATAGCTTAAGGGGTAAAGCGGATTAGGCGAATCAAAGGATTACTGAAAATGATATTTCGTAGTGATTTGTCCCAAAACAAACAACAAAACTAAAAAAAATTGACGGGTAAATTGAACTGTGAAAATATTGTTTGCAAATGAGAGTATCGCAATTGTCAAATTGATGTTAAATACTTGCCTGAATGACTATTTATCGGATTTTACTTCATTGCAAAATTTTAATGTGACAACACATACACATTAGGGTGGCGTAGGGGATGATAGATACCAAGCAACGGCACTGATTGGCTTTAACATGGCGAAGTCCAGGCTTATCTTGGTCCCTCTTTCATCTCAATTGTGCACACAGACCTCCCCGCGGTGCCACCTGGGGAGCTATTCTCATCACCCGATGAAATAGTGAGCTAATATGTGTCGCGAGTTCACCCATAAGAACTATAAAAAAATAGGTTGAGCCGTCGTCTCGGAAAACCCAACCTACTATGAAAAAGCTAAGAAAAAGAAAACCAAACCCCCTAATGTTGACGACCCCCGCAAACGTATAAAGGACCACGATCTGCGAATCTGTACTTGGAATGTGCGCACGTTGTACAGAACAGGCGCAGTATTCGCTTTGGCGGATGTACTCAAGAAGTACAAAGCCGATATTATTGCCTTACAGGAAATGCGATGGAAAGGGACAGGCTTAAGTAAATCAGATGATTACGCCCTGTATTATAGCTGCCATGAAACGAGATTTATGATTAACAGGAGAATAAAAGACCTTGTCTCCAGATTCACTCCAGTAGATGAGCGAATTGCTATAATCCGTATAAAAGCGAAGTTCTTTTACATCAGTCTAATTTGCGCCCATGCTCCGACCGGAGATAAAGATGAACAAACCAAGGACATATTTTACGAGCGCCTAGAAACAGCATATGACCGTTGTCCTGGCCATGACATTAAAATTCTGCTAGGAGATTTTAATGCAAAAATCGGAAGGGAAAATATCTTTGGTCCCACCGTCGGAAAATTCAGCCTTCATGAAGAAACATCCGACAACGGCATGAGGTTGATTGATTTCGCGGCAGCAAAAAACTTGGTAGTTAGCAGCACCAGATTCAAGCATCTCGATATACACAAGGCCACCTGGATCTCTCCTGATAAGTAACGAGAAATCAAATTGATCATGTTGTGCTAGACGGAAGGCATTCATCCAGTGTTTTAGTCGTCAGATCGATCCGAGGAGCGAATATCGATTCGGACCATTATGTTGCAGCAAAGGTGCGATCTAATACAACACGGAAACTTTACGTCGGAAAGCTGCAAACACAACAGGTAGCCGAGGCCTACTCCGCTCAACTTACCCATCTGCTTGAAGAAAGCACTTCTTGTCCCGATAATAGTATAGAAGCACAATGGCAAAGAATTGCCCACTCCCTACAAACTGCAGCAAAAAGAACAATTGGGTACCAAAAACCACCACCAAGAAACCCATGGCACGATCAGGAGTGTCGTAATGCTACTAATGTGAAAACGCAGCGTATAGGGCAACCCTGCAGACAGTAGGAACACGTAACGTGATAGAGAATTATCGGGAGAAAAGGAGAGAGAAGAGCGAATATCGATTCGGACCATTATGTTGCAGCAAAGGTGCGATCTAATACAACACGGAAACTCGACGTCGGAAAGCTGCAAACACAACAGGTAGCCGAGGCCTACTCCGCTCAACTTACCCATCTGCTTGAAGAAAGCACTTCTTGTCCCGATAATAGTATAGAAGCACAATGGCAAAGAATTGCCCACTCCCTACAAACTGCAGCAAAAAGAACAATTGGGTACCAAAAACCACCACCAAGAAACCCATGGCACGATCAGGAGTGTCGTAATGCTACTAATGTGAAAACGCAGCGTATAGGGCAACCCTGCAGACAGTAGGAACACGTAACGTGATAGAGAATTATCGGGAGAAAAGGAGAGAGAAGAAACGTGTTTTCAGAAAAAAGATGAGAGAACAAGAAAAACGTGAGCGTGAGCAAATCGAGATGTACAGGAGTCAGAATGAAGTCCGGAAATTTTACCAACGAGTAAAACACCAAATCGAAGGCTTTGGTGCAGGCACATCCTCCTACTGTAGAGATGAAGAAGGAAACCTGGTGACAGATACACCCAGCGTGTTGAGGATCTGGAAGGAGCATTTCGAAAAGCTTCTAGTATCAAATAGTGGCGATGAAGAAGATACCCCAGAACCAATAGGATATGATGGTATAGAGTGTATACCACCTAGGTCATAAAAGAGGTCATAAAAGCAATTAATCGGCCCAAGAACAACAAAGCAGCAGGAGCCGATGGGTTACCAGCCGAACTATTCAAGACTGGTGGCCAGATGCTGGTCATGAGCACGCACCAGCTGATTAGCACAATTTGGCTAGATGAATGCATGCCCAATGATTGGAACCTCAGCATCCTGTGTCCCGTGCACAAAAAAGCAGACAATACGATATGTGCCAACTATAGAGAAATAAGTCTCCTTCCCATCGCATATGAAGTGCTATCCAGTGTGCTGTGTGAACGCTTGAAGCCAATGGTCTATGACATCATTCGACCATACCAATGCGGCTTCAGACCTGGCAAATCCACCATTGACCAGATTTTCACTCTGCGCCAAATCCGGGAAAAGACCCACGAAAAACACATCGACACATACCACCTATTTGTCGACTATAAAGCCGCATTCGACATCCCTATCCGTTCAGAGGTGTTTAAAGCCATGTCTGCGTTCGACATTCCTGCAAAATTAATACGGCTATGCAGGATAACTTTAAGTGGCACAAGGTCAGCAGTTAAAGTAGGAAAGGGTCTATCGGAGCCCTTCAATACCGAACGAGGATTCAGACAAGGTGACAGTTTGTCGTGTGATCTTTTTAACATCCTACTGGAAAAGGTCATACGAGACGCAAAGGTGAACAGAAATGGCACTCTGTACACCAAACAACACATGTTACTCGCCTACGCCGATGACATCGATATAATGGGTCGAACATTGCGAGCGGTAACCGCCACCTTTGAACAAATTGAAAAGGAGTCTGCCAAAGTGGGTCCGGCGAGAAGACCAAGCTGATGGTATCAACGCACAAGACGTCCAGTAGACTCGGACCAACTGTGGAACTTGAAAACTACAGCTTCGAGGTAGTTAAAGACTTTATATACCTTGGTACCGCCATAAATAAAACAGTTTTGAAATTCGGAGAAGGATTGTGATTGCCAACAGATGCTACTATGGTCTAAGTAAGCAGTTTAGAAACAAGGCCACCTCCCGCCAGACCAAACTCACACTTTACAAGACGCTGATACTACCCGTGCTATTATATGGAGCATGGGTACTTGCGCAAGCAGATGAGGCAGCTCTTGGGGTGTTTGAGGCAGCTCTTGGGGTCGATCTGCGTCGACGGTGAATATCGGCGTCGAATGAACCACGAGCTTTACAATTTATACGCGGACATCGACATAGTCAGTCGTATTGAGCTGCAGCGACTACGGTGGCTAGGCCATGTTGTGCGGATGAATGAAAATGCCCCAGCTCAAAAGGCATATAAAAATGAGCCTACTGATGGTTCCCGTAGAAGGGGAAGGCCACGAATTAGATGGAAAGACCAAGTAGAAAACAACATCTTGGAACGTGGTCTTCCAAATTGGTGGACTTGCGCACAAGACCGACGCGCTTGGAAATCTTATTTAAGCTTATGGAACAACCGTTCTGTAACAAGCCAGGTTAGTAAGTAAGTAAGGCATACACATTAGGATTGCCAGTCTGCTTGGATTTGTCCAGCTTTTTTGATGCTTGTCCAGTGTCTAGCAAAAAGTGAATTGTCCAGCTTAATAAAATTTTCTCAGTACACTTCCATAACTCGGGCAATCATTATGCCTTCATCACACTGTGGTACAGGGTATTATGTCTTTGTGCGTATGTTTGTAACAGGCGAAGGATTATATGCATAGAATCACTTTCTGAGTCGATTTATGCATGTCCGCCTGTTAATGTTAGATTGTAAGCAAAGTGCAGGTCAAATTTATTTGATTCGAATTTGGGATATGTCACTTATTTGGATCAAGGACAAACCCTATTGAAATTGGTGAAAATCGGCTGAGATTTAGTTATAGCTCCCATATATATTTTCGTCCGATTTTTAGCAAATGCTCCGTTAGATTTTTCGAAACTTTTCGGCGTTTTTATTGAACTGTGAGCATTTTTGTTGTATTTTTGAAAGTTTATTTATAAATGTTGGTATGATGAGTTAGAAGCACATTCTTTGAAGTTCCATCTTAGTGGACTTGAAAAAGTAATTTGGTATTTTAGATTCATATTGGGTACCAGATCTGGCTACGAAAAATATCAATATTGAGTCATGTTTATACGGACTTGAGGCACTGTAATATATATTAAGTTGGGGAAAAAGAAATCCATTATTATTAATATATATGTTTTGTGTAAATAGTTTAAAACAGTTATGGTAGATTTTTAGCTGCTAGGCGATGTTACGACTGCTAACATGCCGGTCAACTTCGATCATTTCTCCGATTTTATGTGCGAGGTGCATCTTTAACATCAAAATTTCCCAAAACGGAATCTACGACACCAAAATTGCACATAATTGGCTGTTACAGTTCGGAACCATGAACACCATTCACAATTTTAGCCATTGTCAAAGAAAAACTGTAAAATGTATCGAATTTTCGCTTTGTTCACTTCCATGTTAACCACACTGTAACTCACAGCTGAAGCCTTCAAACAAAAAAAAAAAAACAGTAAAATAATTGCTTGTACTTCCAACGAGCATAAATCCGAAATTGTTTGATCGATACTTTACGAGAAATCTATCAGTATAGCCATCTGCAAAAAAATAATGGATTTCTTTTTCCCAACATAAGATGTTTCGATTTTAATCCGAAATTGTTTGATCGATACTTTACGAGAAATCAATCAGTACAGCCATCTGCTGAAAAAATAATGGATTTCTTTTTCCCAACCTAAGATGTTTCGATTTAATGTAAATAGATCAAATTGTTGCCGCGGTTATTACCCTATGCGTCGTTAAAGATTTTCCACCAATGACATTAATCATTGAACAAAAATATAATTTCTAAAAATCAATAATTTCAACAATTCAATTAATGAATATAATACGATAACTTAGCCACAAGTACATTTCGATAATTCCATACATAAATACCTAACGGTATATTTAATGGACTCAGAATGCAGAGCATTGCAAAATCAACACATTCAACCACAAACAACAAGAAATGCATAATAAATCGAAAGATTTCGTAAGGATGATATTAGCTTTTAGAACATTATCCTTTATGTTGTAAATGTATATTATTGCTAATATTGCCAGTACACATTTACACGCGTGGGAGTGTGTCAATTTGTGTATTTATTTGCGGATACTCGAACAACATGAAACGTATGTCCATTAACATCAATTATGAACATGCCACTCACCCACTTCTTCTGTTCGCACATTTGCTTGTTATACTCAAGTCCCCATACTGCTCCCACAAATGTTGTATAAAAATATTTGCGTTGTATTCCTTCGATTGTTTGTTTAAGGTCGTATTATACAGACACGCATAGTGGACATATTTTGGTTATGCATGGCAATCTTTGTTAGTAGGAATAACAATTCAATTGTTCCGCTTCACCTGTACTACTACAAACAATATATTTCCAATATCTTGCTTCACTCTAAACAATAAATATAACGAAAAGTAGTAAGTGTCATTATATGGGCGCTATTCCTAAACGAATTGATTATTTTTACCAAGTTTAGTTTGGTTCCTAATAGGAACACAAAATATCAAACTAATTTCGTTGAAAGGCTTCTTCAAAATCGCCAAATTCCGCAAATTTAGAGGAATTGACTAGCTGGCTTCAGACCAAATAGAAGCTGTTTGGAACATACCAACACTCTACGAGTGGTACACCCTATTGATATGTGGTACACCCTTACCACAGGAAATAATCTGAATATGAAGGGCGATATAAAACTCTCAGTTCTTCATGACTGGCTGTGCAAAATGTTGTGCCAATCGACCTAAATTTGTTTATTTGTTGCTCCATTTACATAAAATCCGACTTAACTATATATGAGAGCTATGTCTAAATCTGAACCGATTTCAACAAAACTTCGCATACATAAATTTGGATTTAATTCATTACGCTGTGCAAAATGTGCAAATCGGCCTAATATTGGGAGTTTGGCGCACCATTTACATTCAATTTGACAAAAGAATATATATGTGAGCTATATTTACATCTGAACCGAGTTTCCCAATTTCAATAGGGTTCGTCCTTGGGCCAAATAAATGAGCTGTAACAAATTTCATTCAATTCGGGTAAAAAATGAGTCCTGTACTTTGTTTATAATTTAACATGGACGGACAGACGAACGGTTGGACCGACTGATATATGGGGGCGGTTCGGAAACTTCTTAGCCTATCAATGAGAATAGTTACTTTTTCAAAAATATTTTTATTTTTCATTATAATCTCCTGAAAATTCAATACACTTAGTCCAACGCTTTTCTAGCAATTCTATCCCTTGATTACCTGTTTCAAAATAGTGGTTTACAATTGTAATTGCGTCTTCATTTGAGGTAAAATGCTTACCAGCAAGGATTTTTTAGATTTGGGAACAAGTAAAAGTCACTGGGAGCTAAGTCAGGGGAATAGGGTGGGTGGTCAAGCAACTCGTACTTTAATTCTTTGAGTTTAGCGCTTGATGGAAAATTATGTTTTGTGTTGTAAGCCAGAGCGTTTTTCTCGAATTTGTACATTTAATTAATCCAAAAGATTACAATTGTACTTTGAGTTTATTGTTTTACCCTTTTACAGATGGTCAATCAATAAATACATTTTAAGACCCAAAAACCGTTGCCATAACCTTAACAGCCGATTGAATTGTTTTGCTTTCTTTGGGGCACTTCCTCCAGCTTCAGCATATTGTTTGGATTGTTCTCTCTGGGGTATAGTGGTGGATCCATGTTATAAAACGACGCTTAAAATCCATTTTAAAAACACTGTTAACAAATGCGGCAGTCATCTTGCAGAAAGCCTTTTCGTCTTTAGTTCTTCATGTAATATTAAATGGACTCGATCCTTTGAGATGCCCATGATATTACCAATTTCACGCACTTTTATTCGTCATGCATTTTGGCTACAATTTCTGTTGCTGTTTTTGGACGTCCACTACGAGGTTCATCTTCAATGCTTGTACGACCACGTTTAAATTCAGCAACCCAATTTGTATACCCTACACAACTATGTTGTTAGGGTATTATAGCTTTGTGCAGCCCGAAGAGTTTGTAACGCCGCGAAATATTGGTCCTAGACTCACCTTTAAGTATACCGGTCGTCATATCTCGACTAGCTGAGTTGATCAAGACATGTGTGTCCGTCCGTCCGTCTGTCCATTAGACTTTGAAAACACGATTCAGGCCACAGTTATGGGCCAATCTTCATGAAATTTTGCATGTAGGATGGGTTCGGCTCAATGAAGACTGCTATTGGGTGGTAAAGATCGGGTAATATTTAGGGGATGAAATGGACCAAATACTTAATTTTTGTCGGTTGCCGCAGTAATGGCCCAAACATCTCGAATTTTTATACGGAGAAGGGGATTGGGACAAAAAATAAGCATGCCTGTTTTGAGAAAGATCCGTCAATATTTAGCGGGTCAAATGGACCCTGACTTTTGTGAGAAAAAGGACAAAATTTGTATTCTATGGCGTATATATTTACTCCTGAAGGACATATACACGAGAAGTTGATAGAATATCCAAGAGACGTGGTTGACCTTTAAATTGACACCAATTATGTTGTCGTATGTACTAAGATGTAGGAGTTACACGTAAAAATTTACAGGCGCTTACTTATGCATATATTATTTAGTAAATCATTACTACACTAGAGGGCGGAAATATAGCGCTAATCGTTTTGAATGGTTCCAAGAGGTTCCAGAGTTGGTCAAGGACAACGCCTTTATTTTTCGGAGATGATCAGATCATAATTTTGGGATTAAGTGGACCGAAAACTTATTTTTTGTGTATTTTTTTCGATACAATTATAAGCCGAGTATCACAACACAACCCACTGTGAAGGGAATATGGACAAATAATTGGAAGGGCTGTACTGAATATTGGTAATATTCGGAATCCGCAGAAAGATAGAGTTCTGTGGTAGTTGTGTAGTGTATCATATGGTCGGCCCCGTCCGACTATACTGCTCCGCTCACTGGTTTACTGTTGTATATGAAGGAGCACTTTCACCTGACACATTCACCCGATGAAAAAGTTGCGAATTCGTCTTTTTTGAACACATATTTCTATATGGAGGAGTTGCCAGATAGAAACAAAATTTAACATGTGTTCATAACAGAGATTGAAGTTACCAAAACACTTAACCTTTTTCTGTTTATACAGCGCTTTTTGTGCTAGGCTAAGAAGTTTCCGAACTGCCCTCGTATTGGGAGTTTGGTTCACCATTTACATGAAATCGGACCAAAGCACGTCGTAAAGTTAAAATATTGTAGCAAATTGTGCTTAATTTCCCGTGAATTGGGGGTGCTGCTATGTGGGGGCTACCACAAAATGTTAGTCAATATTAATATTTTTGGTAGGGAGATTTTAAATCGAATTAGAATCAAAAGTATAAAATTAAAGCCATTTTGATTGAAAAACGAATCCCAAATCCCCAAATTGTCGAATTCTCAACATCAAATCCCCAAATCCCTAAATTGTCAAATTCTCAATATCACTCATTCTAACAGTAGTGCCAACTATTGCTACGTTTAACATATTTTATTTCTTAAAACGCAGATTTCTTTGCAATACCCGTTTACATCCCTCGGAATGATAATATTTGGTAATCGGTTCATACCCCACTGTTTGCTATATGTTTATATGTATACTTGTACAATGTTTATTTGTTATTGTATTGTTGTATTACCGTTATTTACTCTAAATACCATTGTTACTTTGCAGATCGTCGACATACAAACACACAACTCTTTGTCTGCCCCTATGTCCAAACAGAACTCAGTTGATATAGCGGTAGTTTATGTCTTTATATTTGTGTGACTTTGTGTCACAGTGACTATGTCGATATATATACACAATGTATGTATTTGTGTGTCCTCATCTCGGAGTATTATGTTGAACATAAATATATGCTATATTGTGTTTTTGTGTTAGTGTATGTCTCTACGAGCTGGTAGCGTTTGTATGTATGTGTGAATTTGTGTTTGACTGGGTGTATTGATTTATTCGCATAACGTCACCAAGTTATGCAATTGTGGCAATTTGGCACGTATTCCTAAGATTGTCACGTTCGCGTAGTAAACATAAATCAGGCCTATTTTGTCATTATTTGTTAGAGAGTTGGTTCTGCCTGGCCTGTCAATGTAACTATTGTTCTTGCATCCTTTCTATGCCGCTACCCATCCCCCTTTCCATGGAGTGACAGTTCACGCCGGGCATAGATGCTGCATATTTATCACTATTCACTGGCAATTCGTCGTCGCTGGTTCAACATGACTTTATTTGTCGCATATTAGCTGTTAGTGGTAGTAGCATCGGCGAAAATATTTTATAAATATCTACCCATACACTGAAAAAAAATAACATAAGAATATTGTTCACAAAATGTTGGCAATGTTCTGAATTTTATGAATGAAATTCATAAAACTTTAATTAGAGGTTTCAAGTCAGAGCGAGAGAGAGTGAATGACATTTCTAAGAGGGTGATAAATTTCTTTGTCGACCATTTTCGTTATAGATCCATGTATTGGTATAGTAAAAGTATAAAAAGTTCTTTCTAGCCATTTTTATACCCTTCACCACACTGTGGTAAAGGGTATTATGTCTTTGTGCATATGTTTGTAGCAGACAAAAGGAAACGAGATAGACCCATGGTTCCTTTTGAGAATATTCATAGAATCACTTTCTGAGTCGATTTATGCATGTCCGTCTGTCCGTCCGTCTGTCCGTGTATTTTTGTTAACAAAGTACAGGTCGCATTTATGATCCGATTTGGATGAAATTTGGCACAGGTCACTTAATTGGCCCAAGGACGAACCCTATAGAAATTGGAGAAAATCGGGACACGTTTAGGCATAGCTCCCATATAAGGGTACTCCGAATTTTTCGGTATTTTGAGGTTCTTGAGCGCATTTTTTAACTGAATTCGCTGAAATTTGGAACTTTGAGTTCTTATTGGGTAGCAAATCTCTCTACCAAAAATTATAAATAAAGGTCAATTTTTTCGATAGCCCCCAATAAGGGTACCCCCAATTTTCGGTATTTTCGGGTTCTTGGGCTCGTTTTATAACTGAATTCTTTGAAATGTTGTACATTGGGTTCTTATTGGGTACCAAATTACTCCACTAAAAATTATAAATATAGGTCCAGTTTTTCTGGTAGTCCCCATATAACGGTACCCCCAAATTTTTGGTATTTTGGGGGTTCTGATCGTAGTAGTACGTCGAGTTCTTATTAGGTAGTACATCTCTTCACTATAAATTATAAATATTGGTCAATTTTTTCTGGTAGCCCCCAGGTTTTGAGGTTCTTGGACCAAATTCTTTTTTCTGGTACAGGGTATTATGTCTTTGTGCATATGTTTGTAAGAGGCAAAAGGAAACGAGACAGACACATGGTTCCGTTTGAGAATATGCATAGAATCACTTTTTGAGTCGATTTAAGCACGAAATTTGGCACAGCGTAACAAATTAGGTCTTGAATGATGTGTGTTAAGTTTCCTGAAGATCTGACCAAATGATCAATTTAGTATCGGTTGCAGAATGACCTGTTTATGGTTCCAATTTCATTTTACAGGTCCTTTAAAAATGCGACGTCTGTTAGGATTCATCTGTTGAATATACTCAAAGTGGTGAAGGGTATCATATAGTCGGCCCGTCCGACTTTACTACTTTCCTTACTGGTTACCTTTTACTCTATTGCTTTTGTAAAGTGTAAGAAGTATGAAACGAGTTTTGCATTTCATGAAATTTTTACATTTTTTGTTAATAAAATAGTCATGATTACATATGAATCTATTATTTTTTTCTGTGTATATACATCAGGTTCCAATGTATATGTTTACTATTTGAATTCTAAAATCGAAACAAACAAAAAATACAATGACCATGTTGAGTTATTACCCGCAATACTATTACTTATATGAGTAATTTTGGGTGTTGTACATTGCCAAAATCTCAGTCGAGGCAAACTTATAATTTTGGGCAACTAGCGCTGGAATAACGTGAGGAATGTCTAATGTTTATGAGGTAGTAATAACATGGACATAAATATAATTGCAGTTATGTTACAAATGTTCTTAGGTTAAAAAATATATATTTAAGAAAAAAGAATAATTGCTACAAACTCCTGAAAAAATTGTCAAGTATTTGCATAAATCGAACCAGAAATATTGCACATACATTGCCAGAACTCCCAATATGTTTGGTATTCCATATGGGATATATCGGTGGTTTGATAAAGCCTCCTCCTAAAGCCCAAAATAACAGGGTTCTAGCTGCAGTTTTAACAAAAAGGACGCCAAGTTGATATTCTGGGTTCCTTGAGAAAAATTATTTTATAATGATGTCTGGTTAGACGAAGCCAAATTATAGTCCCATTTTTTGGTATTTTGATTATCAGAATGGCCATGGAAAGTGACAGACACATTTTAAAACACGTTTTTGAAGGGTAAAATTATGTATGAAGAAAAATATAAATATAGGTTAACGTTTTTACCCCACATATGGGTCCCGTCAATTTTACATACTTTGGTGATTTCAGCCTCCTTATTCTAAACGTATAATTTTATATTCCCTGTCAGTGGTAGTTAAAAAATTACTAAGGTTGAAAAAATGTAAAACTAGACTAGAAAAAAATTAACCTATTTTGAAAAATTTTTGTGGTGAAAAATTCTTGCAGGATGGAAAATGTCGTTAAAACTCTCAAAATACTGGCAATTGGGAGGGACTTTATATGGGAGCTTTGTCAAACAATGAACCTTAGTGATAATTTTCTGCACATTCTGTTTCCGAGTCTGTAATGTAGGACAGTCTCAGAACATGGGACTGTAATGAACATTTTCTGCTCAGATGTATGCCATACTTCAAAACTCCGAAATGCCAAATTAGAGCCCTTTCGGCTGGAAAATGTTACTAAAAACCCTTCAGAAAGCGAAAATTTGGCTTATCCCCATATAAACGGGTATGCCAAAAAATGTATTGTAATTTTAAGCATAGATCAATGTCTGCATCCAAAAATCACGAAATTGATAACCCTGTATATACTAAATTTTCTACTCAAATATAATTGCCGAATGACAAAAATGTTTTCATACCATAAAAAATAACGTATTTATACCCTTCACCACACTGTGGTACAGGGTATTATGTCTTTGTGCATATGTTTGTAACAGGCAAAAATAGTCGAGATACACCCATGGTTCCTTTTGAGAATATGCATATAGTCACTTTCTAAGTCGATTTATGCATGTCCGTCCGTCCGTCAGTATACCCATGTTAACTTGTAAACAAAGTACAAGTCGCATTTATGATCCGAATTGGATGAAATTTGGCACAGCTTATTTGTTTGGCCCAAGAATGAAATTGCGGAAAATCGGTTCAGATTCTGATATAGCTCCCATATAGATTTTCGTCCGATTTAAGGAAAATGGTGCACCAAAGTCCCTATATATCTTTCGATTTGCACGAAATTTGGCACAGCGTAATAAATAAGGTCACGAATGATGTGTGCAAAGCTTCGCGAAAATCGGTTCAGATTTAGATATAGCTCCTATATATCTTCGTTCGATTTAAGGTAAATGGTGCACCAAAGTCCCTATATATCTTTCGATTTGCACGAAATTTGGCGCAACGTACTATATTAAGTCTAGAATGATATGTGGAAAGTTTCGTGAAAATCGGTTCAGATTTAGATATAGCTCCCATATATAGCTTCGCCCGATTTTAGGTAAATAGTCCACTGGAAATCGTTTGATTTGCACGAATTTTGGCATAGTGTACTGAATTAAGTCTAGAATGATGATGTGAAACGTTTTTAGAAAATAGGTTCAGATTTAGATATAGCTCCCATGTATAGCTTCGCCCGATCTTAAGTAAATAGTCCACTAAAGTCCTTGTAAATCTTTTGACTTGCACGAAATTTGGCACAGCGTTATAAATAAGATCGAGAATGATGTCTGCCAAGTTTCGTGAAAATCGGTTCAGATTTAGATATAGCTCCCATATATATCTTCGTCCGATTTAAGGTAAATTGTCCACTAAAGTCCTTGGAAATCTTTTGACTTGCACGAAATTTGGTACAGCGTAATGAATAAGGTCTATAGTGATGTTTGCCATGTTTCGTGAAAATCGGTTCATTTTTTGGATAATATTAATAATAATATACCCAATGTGGTGAGGGATATCGTATAGTCGGCACAGTCCGACTTTACTACTTTCTTTGCTGGCTTTTTATTCAAGGAGTGCTTTTAACAGTCAATGATTTGGAGGGCTACTATCTATATCTGACGTCGTAATGAACATGGGAATATTTTTCATCACAAATGGATTTTTCCACTCCAATTGAAACATATCTTAAACTTGTTTTACAGGTTTGCTGTTACACAAATATCGATACATGAATGCATATCAAAATATTTTGATATTTATTTCAAAAATACTACACAAAAACAAATAGATATGTGTCGCCAAATGTGCGACCGTTGTCCAATGCGGCATATTTTAGTCTGCATTTCCCGCAGCAGTTCTTTTAACATATGTTGCGGTATTCATGCAATGCAATATTGGTAATTTATTTGGCGGGAAAATGAAATATTCCACGAATGGCTTCCTCGGTCAGTGCGGCCAATAATTTATGGCATAATTGAAACGATGAAATAAGTTGAAACAATTGCCAGTGTTGTGATTTCTATGTCTATACACATAAATTCGGTTTAGTTGTTTGTGGTCGGAGATATTTAAATCAATTGTGATACAATTTGCTACAATACGAGTCTAAAGTAATTAACGTGAGCGAATGGAATGGAAGCGGCACTATGTTTAGTTGAATATTTTTTGTTATTCGCCAGCAATTTTTCTAATGGGGTGGAAACGTTATTGGCAGCAATGCAATTCGTGGGAATGTATTTGCGATTTTAGGAATTTTGGATACATTTTTCAACCGAATCGATAGTAATATAATAAATTGGGATGTCATTGGGTTTAAACGTTTTTCCAGTAAAAATTAATGCAATATAACATTTCTGGTGCAGTATTTCATTGGGTTAATAATAGTAATTATCGGTATATTTTGGTATATCAGTACATCGGAACTCTTCAACATCGTATGATTCAAATTGGGGTTGGAAATATTATTGAGAATAAATGCCAGGATATTAAGGAAAAACTTTCTACAATTCTTCGGAATTTAGTTTCCTTTCTTTATAGAGAGAATATTGTTTTCTTTTTGGAAGTTATAGTGGAAGAAATGCGGAACTTTTTTATGAGATTCAATACATAGAAAATTGTTCATTCCGCAATAGAAACATTTCAATATATGCCCATGTGTTGGCATATGAGTCGTTTATTTTGAAAGCGATTTAAGTCCATTTCTCTTATACTGGTATATTTAAATATTTGTTTCACAAATATTGTTAAGTGGTATTAATTTTGATGACAGTATATACGCAATATGTCTAGTAAACTTTTCTGGAAAATTAAAATTTGTATCATAACTTAAATGGGCATAAACCGCTTTCAAAATAAACGGCTCATATCCCACAAATAAATATCCTTGGATGTTTAGTATTTTAAAGGTTTTGTTGAGGGATCATACAAATCTGACGAACCGATAACAACCTCTATGGGACGCACGGACGTGTTGTTGTTGGTGTATTGTTTTTTTAGGTGAGAAAGGTCGCCGACCTGTCATTATGCGATCAGAATCTTTGTGGCTTGAATACCCTGCACCACACTGGGTACCGGGTAGTAAGTCCTTGAACAGATTAGGGTAGCGGGAAAGGAGATAAACCTATATCTACTGTTGAGGAAACATATAGAATTGCGTTAAGTCTTCTTCAGTGCACGTCCGTCCGTTAGTATGTTCAGAAGATATTGTAAGCAAAACACCGTGAGAATCTGAATTGGTGTACATGAGGCGCCAAGTGCACACATCGATTAACTCCCTAAAATGAAAAGTTGAAAAGGGGATGGAACTGTTTTTCCAATCCCTTTCTAATAAGAATTCAACAGCGGGATGTTGTGTGTACAAAGACACATGAATATTTCGAATGAATGGTTGTAACTACTTCCATTTAAATTTAAGGGTTTTTGAGTAATGGGGTTATTCGATTGTGCACTGAACGCCACGTAAATTATATATTCTGCGGGGAAAAATATATGTTTTTGTGGACTTTGTATATGTCTTACTCGTTATATTTTGCTTAGGCTGTACTCCTATTAACAATTTAAGTGACACCGCCAGTACCAGGAGACGATGTCCACAGTGCCATAAGGGACGCAATAAGGTGATGTTGGTCTTTTCCTTGTGTGGTTTTTCCCCAAGTCGGGTTTTATTCCCAATTTATGTAGTTTCTGCAAGAAAATGTGGGATGGCCACGAGACACCGTCATCAACCATATGAAACACGCTGATTTAATGTTTTATACATATGTAAAATTGCCCATTTGTGTTTTGCTAAATTATTTGACATGACATCGACGGTACCAAGATAGTGCGATTATAGGATCGCACGTAAGAGCGTATTTTAAGAGTAATGTTGTGAGCGCAAAGTGTGTGGAAACGTAAAATTTCAAGGACGGTCGTACAGTGAACTCGGACCGTTGGTCAATCATGAACAAATTGTTGGTGGAAGAGAGATTTCAAACGGGTACTGGAGAGCGTTAAAAGTAGGCATATTAGTTAGACAGAAATTCATTTTAATAGGGTTTGTAAAATTCATTCGGTGTCGAGTTGTAAAGTGTGTCTAGACACTAAAGCTGGCTGGAAGGAAAACAGAAAAATTTGTTGTTCCCATAGACGGCTGTGAGAAGAAATGTTTAAGTCAAGTGAAAGTTTAAAAACTGCAAAATATATTTTCAAAATTTTAAAATTCCTCGAATAGAGGTAATCTCCTCGCAATATTTTAGTATAAAATTGCAACAAATTAAAAAACACCTAGAAGTTCCGCAAGAGATTTGTCCAGTTGGCGTATAGCGTAAGGCGGACAGCGAGTTAGGTTGCCGAGGACAAATCCCAATTGTGGCTCAGGAAAAAGTGGATCTAGAGAGAGCAAGATCCAAAATAGAAATATTCTCCACATGGAATCTACATATGTTCCCAGTTGTGTGGGAGCAAAATGTTAATACTCATCTAAGATCCAAAAATAGAACCATCCTCCACATGGAATTTACATCTGTTCCCGGTTCTAATACCCAGCTAAGTGTAGCATACTAGTAGGAGCCATATGAAATTTGGCGAATTGATGTTTGTGTGTATGTGTGATCTTGTTAAATTAATGTGTTGTCCTTTATAATGTATGTGTTTATTATAAGTGTTTAGGCTAGGTAATTATTATATATAGGTATTATTCAAATTTTATACAACTCTATTATTATCGTATGTAAGGGATTTATCCTCTGCCAATAATTAGTCCCTAGAATTTCCCCCTGTTGGAGCTCTGATAGGTAGGTCTTCTAAAGTAGGACTAAAACAAAAGAGGGAAAGGATAAATCCTATTTTTTATCCTGTTTGTTTAGATATTAAAAAAAGAACATATTTAATGGAACGAATTTTGAATTATTTTCATCCTATAAAAATATGTTTTTTTTTTTTTGGAATATTTCCGTATCTAAATTTGTATTTATAATAGCTAGTAAGTAATATAAAAAAAGAAGAAATATATATTTAATAGGTTAGGGAATGATTATGATACTAATGTATAATTGAAAATATGTAATAAATGTTAAGTGTGTTGAAGCCAAAATGATGGTGTAGATTGTCTTATATGGAAGGAGAGAAAGGATATGTGATTGGGATTAAACCCGTGATGTAGGGTCACGAGGAGTTGGTGTCTACCATTGTGGGTTTCCTGAAGTTAAGGAAGTAAAAGGTTGGGAGGGTGAAGAAGGGACCAGTGTAATGGATCCCTAGAATAATTGGCTATTTGATCATATTGTGTGGTGTGTATAGTCCATTTTCGTTGTAGTTTATTTACTGGTTGTATATTTCCGCTGTCCAAGGGTTAAGAGTCCACGGCCCATAGTAAACCAGTCGGGTTGGACGCAATATAAAAGGGGATACGTAACAGGTTTACCCACTTGGCTGTGGATTTAACATTTCGAATTACTGTTGAAAAAATCTTTTTCTTCAGAAAATGTTTAATTTAATATAAATAATAAATATTTTTAACATAAACGTCCTATTAATTTATAATTTGCAATGATACAAAGGTCCCGATAGGTTTAAGGTATAGAATATAAATAATCCCCAAAAAACTGCCATTCTATTCGAAATATTCACATGAGACTTCGTTAATTATATGTATTCTTGATTGGAATAAAATTATATGTCGGTTAAGACCTGTCTGTATGTCCGTCGGTTGAAATCACTATAGGGCTCGCTATACTTAAGATATAGTTTTGAAATTTTGCTCACACGTTGCCGGTCTACTTTTTATAGTAGTTGGTATTGGGCCAGTTTTTAAAGCGAACTGGTTGTAATTTGATAACAAAAATTATTAACATTGGCCCATGTTTGGAGTTAGCCCCCATATGACAGTACTGTCCAATATTCGGCATTTATTTTATTATGGTAAGCCCAATACAACGATTAATCTCCAACTTCGGTATTTTGGGGAGTTTTGGCATTTGTGTCGTTAATTTTATATTTTGGATACTAATTGAATAAAATATTGGTATAAGTTTTCGGGTAGCTCCCATGAAATGGTTCCCTAAATTATTCGGTATTTTGGGGAGCTTGTCAAAACTTCCTATTTGTATATCCTTTACCACACCATTGTACAGGATATTATGTCTTTGCGTATATGTTTGTAACAGACAAGAGGAAACGAGATAGACATAGGGTTCATTTTGAGAATATGTATGTAATCACTTTAGAAGTCGATTTTTGCATGTCCCTCAGTTTGTCCGTCCATGTCAAATTTGTCCTAGGGACGAACTCTATTGAAATTGGGAAAAATTGGTCCAAATTTACATATAGTTCCCATATATTATTTCCGATTTTATATAAATGGTGCACAAACGATTTTTTCATATTTTTTCAAAATTTTATGATTTAAACTGAAACATTGAAGTTCAATGAATGAGTAGAAAAGAATAGGATTTCATGAATGATTCCAGGATATTTTTTTCACATCTCTCTAAAGCATTCATATTGCATGTATGTTATGTTCTGGTATATCTTCTATATAAAGATACCACCCGAGTTGTTAAGTTTTTTTTTAAGATTTTAGCCGCAATTCGGTATGTTGAAGTCCCTACTACAGTTGTCCTTTATTTTTTCAGAGCATAAACAGTCTACTACCACATAATGCAATAATATAGCCCCATAAGGAGATTTTGATTATGTGTCGATAATCAAACCACAAAATTCAGACAAAAAAAAAATTAGATGTACATATATAAAAGAAATGCTATAAATCCGCGATCATGTGGAATTTGTTTTAGTTTTTATTTTACTTCGAAACTCCGAATATGTCGTTCAACAATTTTCGAATGTATCGACAAATAACAAATAAACAAAACATTTTTTTATTGTATATGTGGGGAAACAGCATACTACGTACTCCATGGTCATAGGGACATGGCGAAGAATGAAAAACATGAACGTAAGGAAAGGTCTGATCGAAATAAATCCTTACAAGTGTCTGCAAACCAATTTTCTTTTCAACCCTTGACAGAGTTCATGACACCATTTCTGCCATTATCAATTTAACACCGTTTACAGTGTTTAGAGCTCTAACGAAATGTAATGACTACAATATAACAGTGGGTGCGTAGAAGGGGAACTGAAGAAGTAGTTTGCTACAACAGGGCCAACTATATTACATTAAAATAAATATGGGAGCTATAGCTTAATCTTGACTCACGTAAGTGAGGACTCTATTTTAAAACAAAACCAGTGAGCTGAACAGTATAGTCGGACGGGAACGACCATATGATACCCTACACAACTATCAACGAACTGTAATTTTTGCAGATCTACATTCCGAGCCTGAGTGATTCTTCGATCCTGGGCGATATTTGCACCCCCTTAATGGATCAGATGTATAGAGCTCATCTATACCTCTAATCGATATGTTTCCGAAACATATTTTCCCGGAGTAAACCTTTACGCCATACGATTAACATTTTATTATTTTACACTCAAAAGTCTTAATAGTAGACCTAAATAAATAGTAGTGGTGTTCGGCTTACAATAGTGGTAGAGATTGATTAGGAAACCATACAGAAAAAAAGTTGTTAGTCTATTTAATCCCCCATATATCATCTGATGATCGCCCATATTTGTAGGTGTCGTCCTTGACCATAACCGGAGTCTCATGGAAAATCAGAGATACATTTCCACCCTCTAGTGTGATAATAGTAATAGTAGCCAAATCAAAATACGTAGGCACCTTTACTTATCTTAGTAAAACTCCAACATCTGAGTACATACATCGTTTTAAACATCATACGTCATCTTAAAGGCCAACCACTCCTCATGGGTATACTATCAACTTCTCAGATCTATGTCCATTAGGAGTAAATATATACTATATAGAAGAGAAATTTTGGATTTGTTCACACAAAAGTCTGCGTCGGCATATACCATAGATAGACCAATTTATCTGTGTAAGATTTCGTCATGCTCGTGTCATTATTATGGCCTTATTATTATGGCGATAAGTAAAACAGACAAAAATAAAGTTTTTGGATAATTGTGGATCATCATCTTTGGCATGAACCCGGCTTACATGCAAAATTTCGTGGATCTTCAACCTGTATGTCTAGATTGGCGCAACTAGTATTGGTATACTACAAGGTGAGTCTAGGGACAATATTTCGCACGTTACGAACTCTTGGGACCAAACAAAGCTATAATACCCCTACAACAAAGATTTATCCTAGTTCATACGATAGCTATATACTCACAGAGAAACGTGTCAAAATTTTGAAGCGATTGACTTACTGTCAAAAAATATAAAAATGGCCAGAACAGGATACAGTATTCCGATAAAACAGCTAAATACCAGTGGTTGTGAAAACAATTTATCACAGAAAATGTTTTCGGAAAAATATTCTATATTCAAACATCAGTTTGTACTGATCAACAAATTGTCATAGGAGTAAAAAATCACTTTTAAGAGTTCAAGGTATAGTATACCCAAGGATCAAATTGAGCATTTTATTGATTCAATGCCTCGTAGATGTGCTGTCGTAATGAAAAAATAATGGATATGCTGTTGATTACTACTTAATGTGCATCAGCGGTTCGGTAGTCCACGAGAAATTGCCGCTGCTGTAAGGGAAAGTGTTGCTAAAGTTTTGGCCAAAGCTGACGATCCTAACACAGTTACAATGGCAAAATCCCCATATAAATCTTTCGACCAATTTAATAAATTTGTAATTTCCACCACACGTTGGAGGGTATAACAAGTTCGGACCGGGCTGTTAAAATCACTATAAAGATTTTAGATATTGCTATCTTTATAGTGATTTCAACAGTCCCTGAGAGCCCTGAAATTTTGCACAGACATTGCTAGTACTCAAAGGATCTTCGGTATTGAAAATGGGATATATCGGGCAAAGTTTGGGTTTAGCCCCCATATAATGGTATCCGCAAATATTCAGTATTTAGGTGATTTTAGACATGCTTTTCAACCGAATTGGATATAATTTGGTATTATGCGATCTTATTGCATATCCTCACAAAAAAATATATATATATATTTATATAGACCCAAGTTTCAGGGTAGCCCCCATATAACGGTACATCCCCATATTCGTTTTTCAACCAAATTAATTTGGTATTTTTGGTTGTCATTGTATAGCGCATTTCCATACCAAAATTATTAATATTGGCCCATGTTTTAGGGGTAGCCCCCATATAACGGTATATCCCAATATTCGGTATTTTTTGGGATTTGGGACACGTTTTTCAACCGAATTGGCTGTAATTTATTATTTTGGGTTCTCATTGTATAGCACAGCCTTGTATTGATTATTATAATATAACTAGCAGGACCCGTGGCGCTTCGCTGCCCCTGAATCTTGAATTTTTATATGCTCGTATTAACAATACAGAAATGTGTGAAATATCTATGCGTTCTTTTGCATTCCTATTGGTAACTTACGATATTTGTATAGAAGTTATTGAATTTTTATCTGTTTTCTGTAATGGTGGTAATTCTTTGAAATCATATACATATACTGAAAAAAATTCAAAATTGATACCTTTTATAAATTTTACACAAATTTTATTTCGTTATAAGTATGTATGTATGTGCATGAAAATGAAGAGAAGACGGTTAGTATAATTACTGTCAGTATTATTGTCAGTACAGATAAGTACACTTAATAGGGTAAATAACTATTTTGCACATCTTAATATCCCACTATCCGACTTATCCAGATCCGACTTTCCAGATGAAAATAAATCGTTTTATAATTAAAACCAAGGGTTATAAAGGGTGTAAGTGGCATTCAACCCATCTTTTATTTATTTTTTAATAAATTGGAGTATGTTAGCGTCTTCACATCAAATACTATTTTCAATGAACTTACAGCCTGTTTTTGTAAAATTCTAAACGAACGAATTCGAGTGACTTACGACCAAACCTTTGTTTATGTTAACAAATATTTTTTTGATTCAAAACAAAAATAAATGGCATATTTTTCAAAACCAAGGAGTTTGGTCGTAAGTCACTCGAATTCGTTCGTTTAAAATTTTACAAAAACAGGCTGTTATTTTCAATTCGTCCCAAACGTGAAATTTTTGTATATATGACCAACCCTAATATTCGATATCAGGCATTGACATTTTTTCTATAAGAATAATATTGTTTTGGTATTTTTTTTATTCAAATAAAATTTTTTCACAAACTGACAAAAATTAAAAAAATTATAATGTCAATTATTTCTTCCTATTTGTATTTCAATACACATACATATGTACATATTTTGTATTTTATGTATTTCAAAATATATCCTCGACGTTCCAAAATCTTCGGATGATGCGCAATTGCAGTGGTTCTTAAGTCCACAAACAATATGCTTTCGATTTGCTATATACATACTACATACATATGTATAGATAGAAATGCAATGAGGAGTGCATTTTCTCTTGGTAGCCCGCGATCCTGTTAAATGGATTATGCGTACTTACGCCCACGTTACTCAGACATATTTTGAAGTCGGTATATGTAACCTTTCTTAAGATATACACAAATTACATGTTCATAATTTCTGAGACATGAGTACGTTCGATGCTATAACTCCGCATGCACGCCGAATCTTAGAGGTTTATATAACCTATGTTATTCCCAGGACATGTCATGACGTTCTGTGAAAGTCTCAGTAAAATCTGTCCAGCGATTTTTGAGTCTACAAACGAAATGTTTTCTGTTTTCAATATGCAGATTTTGAAAATGCAGCAGAAATTGTATTTGCCGTTGATCGTACCAAGCTCGTTTTTGTATGGATGGTGTGTATTTACACCTACGTTATTCACACAAATTTTGAAGACGGTATCTGTAACCGTTCTTAAGATATACGCATATTACATGTTCCGAAATTTTGAGGTTTGTTTACTATTGACGCTATAACTCTGCACCCACGCGGAATTTTAGAAGTTTAGCTAGCCTATGTTACTTTTAGGGCATGTCATGACAAACAGTGTAAATATCATTAACATCTGTTCAGCGGTTTTAGCGTCTATCGGGAACATACACACAAACAAACAAATTTTTTTCTATTTTTTATATATAGATAATAATTATTATTATTTTAAAACGATAACCGGCTATTTATATTAAAATCCACCGACGATTCCCGAATCCATTCATAAAAGCTGTTCCAATTCAAATTATTTAAGGTGTCACGCCAAGCCGAGTGTCTGGAGTTAAAATCACTCCCGATTATCAATCCGTAGTAATTTCGGGAAACAATATTCAATACTTCCAAACAAGCACCATATTGAGTGCGATCAGCATTACATGGGATGTAGATCGAACCAATCAAAACACTTTGTTCAACGCCGTTTAAAATGACACCAATACTTAAAAACAAGCTAGGATATGTAAAATCCCTTACAATCACCTTTTGAAAGTTGATTGATTTTCTTAAAGCTATTGCTACGCCTTGAGAACTATTGAGAACTACGAACGCATAATTTTCTAAAGCAACTCTATGGGCATATCTTAAGTGAGTTTCTTGTATAAAGCGAAATCAATGTTGTTAGAATCTTTAGTAATTCAATTCTACGACTCGCTTCAATAAGCGATCTAACATTAAATGACAGAAAATTTAAAAAATTACGGACCATATTTTTGTTTTATTTCCTCTAAAAGTTCTAAGCATTGATTCTTTGCTTGTTCCTTTGACAGTGTTTTATAGTGCCTAACAAATTTTTGTCCTCCAGGGTTATAGTTTCGGCCTTACAAATATGTATCTTTAGCAATTTTCAAAAATGACTCTATTACAATAAGTTTCGATCTTATTTGGAGCGAGTCTGTAAACAACCAGCGTATGTTCCGCTTGGGTTACAAGTGTTGAAACCGTTTAACACTTTTGACACATTGCAGGAAGCTAATGCCTTTTTTCCCTTAGCTATAGACTTAGTTTGTTCCTGATACTTCAAGTAATCTTTGTAAGCGCTACGGCCCCGATAATTAGACGGATGACCAAATTGCTTGCAATGTGCACAATAAGGCTCATATTCTTCATTAGATACGAATTTGCAGTCACCTGGTGCGTGCTTTTGATCACATTTCATACAGACACATAGTCTGCCACAATTTTTGAGATATTGACAAAATTGTACAACCTTCAAATTTGATTTGGGTTACCATGTTACCTTTTGGGAGCAAATATATTTTTGAGCTCTTAATTCAGTTATAGATTTACCTGGCAATAGATTAATCAAGTAAAGGCCAGTATCAATATTTTTTTTTAGAAAAATCGGTCGAAAATTTGATAACATCCTCCACCGTATTGGGCACTAACGCATAAATATCGCTCTTTATCTCATCTAGGGTCGTTTTGTAATGAAGTTCCCTTAAAACTAGTCGAGAACGTTTATGTTCTTTAGGTGTATATGTGTATGCTGGTATTTCCTTTGTTTTCAAGAGATCAACCATTTCTGAATAAACTGCAGGATCCTTAAGATATAGTTTACTTTTCCTTTGGCTCTTGTTTACAATTTTAAAAACGATGTTCTAGGATTTAAGTGTTCATATCAAACCTGTTATTTTTACATCGAAACGAAAAATTAGCGGGCAAAACCCCTTAATATTATTTATAGAATTGGATGATTTTGAGATTGACCACTTTCGATAGTAAGATCGGCAACAATATCTCGTGAACTTACGGGGATCAATTCATTTTGGCTTGCATCGCTACAAAATGACCTTTCATCATTTGCTTTGGATTTGTACCTTGATTTGGTGCTCAAATCATTCGACTTCGCATTGTTTTGGGTAACTTCGGAAGAGTTCAATGATTCCTCCTCCGCACCTTTATCCGAGGGGACATTTTCGGATGAAATTCTTTCCTCCACAGACAACCAATCCATAATAATATATTTCTCTTTTCAGGATTTTATAATTGTATGTACATATATTTTTATACCCTTCACCACACTGTGGTACAGGGTATTATGTCTTTGTGCATATGTTTGTAACAGGCAAAAATAAACGAGATAGACCCATGGTTCCTTTTGAGAATATGCATAGAATCACTTTCTGAGTCGATTTATGCATGTCCGTCCGTCCATGTATTTTTGTTAACAAAGTACAGGTCGCATTTATGATCCGATTAGGGTCACTTAATTGACCCTATTGAAATTGGAAAAAATCGGTTCATATTTAAATATAGCTCCCATATATATTTTCGTCCGATTTAAGGTAAATAGTGTACAAAAGTCCCTATATATCTTTCGATTTGCACGAAACTTGGCACAGCGTAATGAATAGGGTCTAGAATGATGTGTGTTAAGTTTCCTGAAAATCGGTTCAGATTTAGATATAGCTCCCATATATAGTTTCGTCCGATTTCATGTAAATGGTATACCAAAGTCCCCATATATATCTTTTGATTTGCCCGAAATTTGGCATAGCGTAATAAATTAGGTCTAGAATGATGTGTGTTAAGTTTCGTGAAAATCGGTTCAGATTTAGATAAAGCCCCAAAAATATATTCGTCCGATTTAAGGTAAATGGTGTACCAAAGTCCCTATATATCTTTCGATTTGCACGAAATTTGGCATAGCGAAATGAATTAGGCCGAAAATGATGTGTGTTAAGTTTCCTGAAAATCGGTTCAGATTAAGACATAACTCCCATATATATTTTCGTCCGATTTAAGGTAAATGGTGTACCAAAGTCCCTATACATATTTCGATTTGCAGAAAATTTGGCATAGTATACTGAAATGAATCTGGAGTGATGTGTGTAAAGTTTCCTGAAAATCGGTTCAGATTTATATTTAGCTCCTATATAGTTTTTTCATCCTATTTTTTGTAAATTGTGCACTAAAGTCCCAAAGTTTGTCCGATTTCCACACAATTTTGTACAATATACTCTAGATAATATAAGTTAACCTCTGTCATTCTCATATATATTTTCGTCCGATTTTACGCAAAATTGACAGAAATTTTGCACAACGTACTAAAGTTGTGAAATGTGGAAAGTTTTGAAATCGGTTCAGATATGGATCGAGCTTCTAAATATATGTTCTCCCGATTTTAGGTAATTTTTCTCCCATTGTAAGAAGCAACCCTATATCTGAACAAAAGAAAAATTTAGTATAGGTTGCAGAATTCGACGGGACCTAACTTAAGATCGTTTTAACTAGTTTAACTAGTATTGCATTTTAAGCTTTATCAATACGTCTAAGTTTTTTAATTCCACCAAATTAGGTATATTCATCTATTTTTGAATTCCAACTTTTCTTTTGTATTGTGGGCCAGAACCGCATTAATTCCATCTAATTTCCAAAAACGTTAATGTATAATTCACTCTACTGTAATTGTATACTGTGTGGATAGCATTTTAGACACTTTTATACGAATGCACAATTCCCATTCACCCTTTCGAACTTAACAAAAAGTTGAATGGATCTCCCTCACATATTCAAACTTCCAACTGTTGAAAAGAATATTGGACATGGACATCGAGGATTGTTAGTACATTGCGAGAGAAGCACACACACACACATGGGCGCGCTTATTTCAATGTAGCTATTGTGCAGCCAAGTGAAATATGAGGTCCTTGTAATTCAATGTCCTTTGTTAAGACAAGGGTTTCTTGTTTTCCTTTGCACCCTACACCCTTTGGAGAAACATATTTCGTTTTTGTCACAAATATGAATATCAAATGTACTAGAAGTCGAACACATCAGAGGTTTCTATCTGTAGGTAGTAGTTAATTGAGTAATTTTATTTTTGCTAAGGGTGTAGCATCACCGACTCGACCGTCACTGTGTAAATGTGCCCATGTTTTTAATTGTTTCTCTTATCCTTCTCCGTTTGCTTCGACCACATAGCACTGTCTATGACAGTCAACAACAAACAATGCAAATTTAGATGTTTTTAGTTGAATTGCTGCTGTCTGTCTGGCTGGTGATAGTCGTAAGTGCAGAAACGCTGAGTAGGTTCTTTTGCCTCCAATTTTATATTTTTTTTACCAAATTACTAGAGTATTTTGTGTATTTTTTTGTTTTTGTTTCGTTTGATGGTGTTAGTTGTAATGCTCTTTGAAATGGTTTCTGATTTAATCGTCGTTGGCGGTCCAATGAACAGTGGTTCAAAAATTTATTAATGAAAAGCAGTAATGAAAAAAGCTCCTACGTTGTGTGCCAATGAAAAACGCTCCTTGGGTTTCAATGAGGCTTGCCCCACGTTGGGCGTCAGTAAAGAAACTCGAAACAACAAGATTTACAATAATGTTGGCTACTCCTTGTTTAGGAACTACTTCCAGCTTATGATCTAGTCCATCAACTTGGGCAAGCGCGGGTAATGATCATAAGCCTTCAGTGTTCGCTAACGGAATTAGAGTCGGAAAGTCCAGGACTCGGAGTGTAGCGATTTTATTGAAATTTGATTGAGCTTAGGTACTACTTATGAGAAGCAAGATCCTCGTCTAGTATTGGTTGTGTAATAATGTAGTAGATTCAGAGATGTAGTTTTTAGTACTATTTACAAAATATTTACATAGTTAACCGTTAATTTCAAATATTTAAATAAGAGTTGCATTTAAATGATTAATAAAATGTATGCGTTTATACTATAGCAAATCATATTTGAATAAAAACAGAGTTGATCCGCTTCAGTAAAAATTTCGTTAAATTCGTATTGTACATTCAAGATTTCTTTAAAAATCGGGTCATTTGCTATTAGGATGTTTATACTTTTGGTAAATTAAATGCCAAGTTACATAGAATAAGGTTGGAGGTTGGTAAGAACTTTAACATAGCAACAGGTAACGATGTGGTTCGGCCTGGCCGATCTTTTCATGTCCTTTACCAGGTGATGTGCATCCAAAATGCCTTAAATCAGTCGAGACTTTTATATGGGAAATATTTCACTGCAAACTACCACATTTGCAGTTTATGTCCAAATTTTAGACACTCAGGTTAAAAACTAGGGGTAGGATCTTCAACATACCGAAAATTAATCGGGGCATTGGTATAAGGATTGTTTTGAAACATTAACCAATGCTGAATAATTTCAGGAAAGAAGTTATGTTCTCAAAGAATACAATGTGAAAAACTATATTTACGTCGACGAGAAAATTCGGTGAAAAACATAATAATACTGAAAATAGGGAATGTATGAAAACTCGGACCTATGTAAGTAATTTTTTGCCAACATATGTTTTGCCCTCCAATATCACGGAATGCAACATTACAGCCATGACAATGAGAAAATTTTGCTAAAACTTTCAAACTAAAGGTAGCTATCCTTATATGGGAGCTATGTAAGAGCATGATCCTATATTGATCATCATATGAATGTCAGCTTCCACAAATCCTTTTATACAATATTACAACCACATCGGTGGGATGGTTGCATTTTCCCACCGATGTGGTTGTAATATTGTATAAAAGGATTTGTGGAAGCTGACATTCATATGATGATCAATATAGCCTTAAAAATACTGAAATTATAAACTGAATGAAAATCTTAAACATAAAATTAAAGCCAATTTTGTTGAAACACAAACTCAAACTCAGTAAAATGCCGATATTTGGTACATATCGATATATTGGGAATACCCTAAAAAGAGTACTAATATTGATAATTATAACCTTTACCACACTGTGGTACAGGGTATTATGTATTTGTGCATATGTTTGTAGCAGGCAAAAGGAAACGAGATAGACACATGGTTCCTTTTGAGAATGTGCATAGAATCACTTTCTGGGTTGATTTTTGCATGTCCGTCTATCCACGTATTTTGTGAATAAAATACAGGTTGCATTTATGATCCGATTTGAATGAAATTTGGGGCAAATCACTTATTTGGCCCAAGGACGAACCCCAGTGAAATTAGGGAAAATTGGTCCAGATTTAGATATAGCTCCGATATATACTTTCGCCCGATTTTATGTTAATAATTCACCAAACTCCAAATATTTGTCCAATTGAGCCAAGATTTCGCACAGGGCACTGAATTTAGTCCAGTTTAATATCTGTAAAGTTTTGTTGAACCGATTCAGATTAAGATATAGCTGCCATATATAGTTTCCTCTGATTTTTGTTAAATGGTACTCCAAAATCTCAAAGTTGGTCCGATAAACCCAAAATGTTGCACAGCGCATTGAATTTAGTCTAGTTTGATGTCTGTGTAGTTTTGTTGAGATAGGTTTAGATCTAGATATATAGCTCCAATATAGGTAAATTGTGCCCCAAAATTCCAAGATTTGTCCGATTGAGACAACATTTTGCACAGCGTACTGAGTTAGTTGCATATAGACGTATGCGAAGTTTTTTATTGAAATCGCTTCAGATATAGCTCCCTTCTATATTTTCGTCAGATTTCATGCAAATGGTGCACCGAGGAGTCCATGTTTCTTCACATTACATGAAATATTGCAGGGAATATTGGATTGCAATCGGTTCAGACTTAGGTACAACTTCCATTTATATTTCCATCCGATTTAATTTCAATGAGTACCAAATAACTAAAATTTTCCGGTTGGGAAATTGAAGGTAAATTAACGCGCTTTGGATTGTGAAAAAATATGCAGATGTTGTCTTAGTTTATGCAATTTGTGTACCTATATTTGCAGCTCTGCTATGTACCCAACGTGGTGAAGGGTATCATATAGTCTGCCCCTTCCGACTTTTGAACTTTCCTTACTGGTTTTTAGTAGGAAGATGTTCTATCGGGTAAAAATCCGATAACGCATATGGGAGATAACCCGAAACATGGACCAATACTGACAATTATTAGTAGAAATATATTCCGCCAAGCGAGAATCAAAAATATAAATTTTAACCAGATTAGTTTAAAAACTGGAAAAAAATTTCAAAATACCGAGTATTGGGGCGTATAACGGTACGCCCCACCGCAATAACCGAAAATACCAAATTATAGCTGGTTAGATTGAAAATCGTACCCAAAAGCTGCAAAATATCGAATATTTGTACCGGTGCACAGTTGTCGCAATCACAAAATTTTTGGCCAAAATTATTTTTTTGAAGTTTCATATTTTTATAATTTTTTTGCGCGGAATAATAAAAAACACTTCAAACCATCAGAAAATAATTGGTTTTTCTAAATACCATTAATAGCCGCTCGTTGGTGTAATGCTAAAGTTGAAAATTTTTTGTATAAAAAACTGTGTGCTGTAAAATATATACTTTTTGGTGTGCTGTGTGGTTATTATGAATCTGGAAGCTGATAATAAGTGCTTTCATAATATATAAAGAAATAACGAAGAAAGTTGTAATATCTGGGTAGGGAGATAAAAGTTTGTGTGTATATTGAAAATTATTTTTTACAAATATTTTTGAAATCTTCTTAAACTTTAGAAAAAATGTTAAAATATCGTCTCCTCCGAAAAATTTTTGGAAGCTGGCAGGGGTATTTACTATCATATTCAGATGAAATATTTTGATTTATTTTGCCTTTTTTAGAAAAAAATGTATTTTTCTACTTTAAGTTGAGTGAAATTTTTTATAAATTGATGTTTTTATTGTATATAGTATTGAACTGAAAATGTGGGATAAAGAAAAAGTTTCATCCGATTTTTCTTAAAATTGATATTTAAGGTTTTAATAGTATAAAAAACATTTCTGCAACATTTTTTGAAAATTGGCCCACACTGTGACATAGCCGTACCGTCCGATTTAAGATATTTTAAAGATGCTGCTGAATGCAGAAACAAAATATATAAAAATGACAGATTATTACACGCTATTTAATAGAGCAATGGATACATCTGATCCACTTATATCATCTATACGCCTAAACGCCCACTTACAAGAAAGAAAGCGGTTAAACCTGTCATCTGAAGTAATCGAATTGTTAGTTTGTGAACTAAACTGTGAATTACGGCCCGCGAATGATACTGGTTGTGATGAAACCACAGATGAAGAATTCGAAAAAGAATATGGCGATGAAAATATAGTTCTGGAAATCGAAATATCTACATATATTCAATAATTAATTAATTTAAAACTTAATAGAGTTCTTTTATTTTCTTTACTTAATAGTATAAAAGAACCTTCTTAAGCCTGTTTTAAGTCATACTTTTATAAAAAGAGTAAATTTTGAATTATGTTTACCGCATTTTATTTTGTTTTACAACTCATGTTTGTACTAAAACATCACATTTTGTACCCTAACATTTGTATGCCTTTGCATATCTAAAAACCTAATAAATAGTACTATATTGTACCTTATGATTGCAGAAACGCGTTTTAACGGATTTGCAATAAATATTAATATTATTATAATAAATATTAATCTATTTATAAACGAAAAGTATACATTATGTTGTATTAAATAATTTTGGCCAAAAAAAATTGAATTGGGACAACTGTGCGGTGGTACCGTTATATAGGGGTACACGAAACACGTGGTTCACTTCCAAGGCACAATAACAATTTCAAAGTTCTATCTTCAATATTGCGTGATTTCAACAGACGAACGGACGGATTCTGATCAAGAATATATACACTTTATGATCTCAAGTAAGTATTTCGAGGTGTTGCAAACGGAATGAGTTTTTACCCTCCAGAGCAACGAAACCATAGTTATTTTACCGTAAATTGTTCACTTACCTTAACAAGTTATTTAACAAATTACTATATTACTCAAGACCTCAAATATGAAATTCGCAATGCTATCGAGGACATATACTAGCCAGTTTCCGATTTGTTTATGCAGGATATGGATAAGGATATGATTCTGAAAACATGTGTTGGCTATTTTGATGTTGTTTTCAAACTTTTGCGTGAAAGAGAATAACGTGACTTACTTTACATTGTAAACATTCCCCGGTAACGAAGTTTCGAGTGCAAATAAGTGCTGCTCGTTTTGTAAAAATGTTCAAAGTTACACGTTTTTTATACCCTGTCCGTCCGTCTGTCCGTCTTTCTGTCCATGTTAAATTGTAAACAAAGTACAGGTCGCAATTATGATCGGAATTGGATGAAATTTGGCACAGCTCATTTGTTCGGCCCAAGGACGAACCCTA
>NW_026888316.1:0-95075 GCF_032173495.1 Musca vetustissima
GAGCCATCAACGAAATCAATGAAACAGGGAGAGAGAGAGAATAACAACAGCTGACAAAGTTAACATGAGTAACGTTATTGTGAATGGTCACTGAATTATTTTTTGATTGTTTGGGGAGTTTTGGTATCTAAGCCGGCAATTAATTTCTAAAATAAATTAAACTAATAAACAAATAACATAATAAAACAAAACATGTCACACACCTCGACAAATATGCAAGAGCGCCTGGATCAGTTACAACAACTACACAAAATGTGCCGGCAAGAGTTATTCCAATTAAAAACGAATGTGGAACACTATTTGCAATCCAGCTCGAACATGGTCCGAATGGTGGAGAACCATTGGTCAGAAGTTGAGCGAGGTGGTGGTTTGGCGTTGATGATCTATGACAATTTCCTAACGAGTATAACAAATGTTATGAATTTGGCAAGAAAATTTAATTTGCAATTGCAGCTAAATCATGGCGAAGACAAACATAAAATGATGGAAATGTTTGGAATTAAACCAGATGACCGCAAGGATGAGTTGGTGGTGGAGGAGGAGGTGGTGGTGGAAAATAGTAATACCAAATACGAAATATCGAAATCAGACAGGGAATCTGAATTGAAACGCATAGATTTTATACAAAATTACAATAAATCGATATATCCGGCTGAGGAGATATGCAACAACAATAACAACACTAATGCCGATGAAGAAGGAGAATTTCTTTATCCTCAAGAAAATCTCTCAACTATTTATACCCCTGGCCAAACCATTAAAGCTTTTGTAACCTATCTTAAGGATGTGGAAAATTTAGAATTTTATATTTTCGATTTTCAATCAAAATATGTGGGTATTATTAATGAAGTAGCTCATGCCTTGGATTTGCGGCAATACCACCATCTACCCCCGGTCAATGAGGTATTTGGTTTGGTACTGGACAAACGTATTTTGAGAGCTGTGCGTTCCCCGAAAATCCTCTATGACCAAGATCTGGAAGAACAGATATACCCTTGCTATCTATTGGATTTTGGAGAAATTGAAAATATGAAAATGCATGATATTAAATATCAACTCAATGAAGAACAACAAAATGTACCCGCATTGGGTATATTATGTCAAATGGCCCGAGACTCCTCCAAGCTCCCAGAAAAACTCAAACATTTAGAATATCAACAATGTGATTTGAAAATAATTGAGATTAAGGAGAATAAACTTATTGTTGAATTCAGCACAAATGATGAGACAAAAGCAACAATAACAAATACATCGAACAAATTACAAAATTTACAAATAACGGAAACCAATCCCTTTCGCCAACAAACCAAGGTGGCGGCAGAGGAACAAACTCAAAAAACAAAGGAGCTTACCCGCGAAGAACTGCAAATTCTCTACGATGATCCATTGTTGTGTACCAGTAATGCCTTAACCGCGGTTATGGGTTATAATCCCAAAGATGAGCAACGTCTGTGTCGTTTCTATGATCCCAAAACGGGCGCCTGCTTTAAGGGCTCAACGTGTAAACAGGAACATCAACCCCTGAATCCCGAAGGCTATACCAAAGATCTAATACCCGCCACCTCATTTGTTGATACACGTACCGCCATGGTAGTATATCCCAAAGATGCCATAATTAGTATTACACCCACCCACATTGGCCAAATATCCTCATTTTATTGTCAAATCAATGATGTTCATCATAATAACACCCCGCTCATTTGGAATGATGAAGATATTCCGGCATGGAAACGTTTGGAAAGGCCACCACATATCTATGAATTGGTTCTGGCCCGCTATGATGATGGTAATTGGTATCGGGCTAAAATAATATCCCATGATGATGATTATAAAATGTTTAAGGTCTTCTATGTGGACTATGGCAATCATCAGTTGGTACATTTAAGGAATTTGGCAAAGTGTGATACGGGTATGGCTCAAATACCATTTCAAGCGATTATCTGTCGGCTAGCCAATGTTAGGGAAATTCAAATGCCAGCACAACAGAAAAAGCCAGCCATTGAAAAGTTGTGTGCTGCTCTGCTAAATCAAACATTGGATGTAAGGGTAATCGCGCATCATGAGGATTTATTTATCGAATTTCTCGATGACACATATTTATGTTTGTTGGATTGGCTTAAGGTAGAGGGTTATGTGGAGGTTCAGTAGAATGGAAAATTTTTATTTTAATTGAATTTACATAGATTTTTACATTCAATATTTTTATTGTCTTGACTGATTATCTTTTTGATTAGTTTTTTTTAAGTTATTAATGAATTATAATTTTTTTAATTTTATTTATCAAAACACTTTTCATGTATGTATTTAATTTTAGTTTATTTTAATAAACAATTCGAATTTAAATGGAAAATATTCACATATTTATATTAAAAAAAACGTTCTTGATAATTTAAGTTCCCATTGGGTAGCAAATCTCCTTACCAAATCGACATCGGTCTACTTTTGAGGATAGCCCCCATATAACAGTACCCCCAAATATTCTGTATTATAGGGAATTTTGGTACTTTTTTGGGTTCTCATTGGCCAGCAAATCTACCTACCAAAAATTTACTATATCGGTTCACTTTTGAGGATAGCCTCCACATGACGATACTCTAAAATTTTCTGGATTTTGGGGATTATTGTCATGTTTTTCAACCGAATTGGATGTAATATGGTTTCCCATTGGCTAGCAAATCTTCCTATCAAAAATTTACGATATCGGACCACTTTTGAGGATAGCTCCCATATAACCGTACCCCCAAATATTCGGTCTTTTGGGGAATTTTGGCACTTTTTTCTACACTCTATTATTCCGAATTTTGGGGAGTTTGGCAAGTTTTTCAACCGAATTGGCTGTAATTTGGTATTTTGAGTGTCTATTGGGTAGCAAATCTCCTCACTAAAATTTATAGATATCGGCCCACTTTTAAGGATAGCCCTCATATAACAGTAACTCCGTTATTCGGAATTTTGGGGATTTTTCAACCGAATTGGCTGTAATTTTGTACTTTGAGTTACCATTGGGTAATAAATCTACCTACAAAAAATGATCGACATTGGTCTACTTTTGCGGATAGCCCCCATATTGCGAATAGCTCTATTGTTCGGATTTTTGTAATTTCATATTTAGAGTTCCCATATCCACACTAAAAATTATCCATATCTTTTTACTTCTTAAGCAGCCCGCATATAAAGGTACCCCAGAATATTCGGTATTTTTGGGCATATTTAAGTTTCGTGTAAACCCCATATTATTTATTGAATTGAATATTTCCAATTTCTTTCTTTAAAATACAATTTTAAAAACAATCATCAATATAAGGCAATGCATTGTTGCAATATTGCCACACCGACCATGCCTTCCAACCCTGCTCCCTTAGGATTAAGCGGGCACATTGTAAATCTGCAGCAATGCTATCCGACAGCAGGTCATTACAGTTGATTTTACACAAATTATGACTGAAGGCGCCACTGGGTGGTGCACACCAATATTTATCGTTTATTTGAAAGATACCATAATCATGGGAACCATCCCAATTGGCCGGACCAACAGCATAACTATTATAGGTCGATTCCCGTTCGGCAATACAAATCCAGCTGGACAGCTCATAACGGGGTACACCCAAATTTTGCAGTTCTCTGGCCAATGAACAGCGATCGTAGATTCTTGCATCGGCAATGGGAGCCATGCCAATGGCGGCTGCAATTAAAAGGAAGGCTATTGGCAATTTCCACATCATTTTTTATCGATTGATGTGTGATGTGTTGCTGTTTCCGATTGCTGACTAGGGGTTTATGTTGTAGCTCTTTGGCTTTTAGGCATTTTTATAGGAAAAAATTGCTATGCTTGGTGGTACTGGGGTAATTTTTGTTATCGTTTGTATTTTTTTTGGTTTTTATGTGGGTGGTGGGAGGAAAATCCCAATAAATAAACTCCCACTAGCTTATCAATTTTTGTGTAGCATAGTTTCCAACAGTGCACGGCCCAGCATGAAAACATTGTTATGTTAAATTCTAGTCTATGTTCAAGGCACAATGACTTCAGAGAGGCATAGTTTATTTGCCAAGTTTCCCAAAAAAATATTTTTCAAAAACCACAAGAGGCGTGGATTTATTAAAAAATATTTTTTTCAAGACCTGCAGAGCTCAGATTTATTAAATAATATTTTTTCCAAGACCTGCAGAGCACAGATTTATTAAAGAATATTTTTCCCAAGACCACAAGGGGCGTGGATTTATTAAATAATATTTTTTCCAAGACCTGCAAAGCTCAGATTTATTAAATAATATTTTTTCCAAGATCGTAGATTTATTAAAGAATATTTTTCAAACACCACAAGAGGCGTGGATTTATTAAAAACTATTTTTCAAAGACCACAAGAGGCGTGGATTTATTAACGAATATTTTTCAAAGACCACAAGAGGCGTGGATTTATTAAAAATATTTTTCAAAGACCACAAGAGGCGTGGATTTATTAAAAATATTTTTTTCCAAGACTTCCAGAGCACAGATTTATTAAAGAATAGTTTTTCCAAGACCTCCAGAGCTCAGATTTATTAAAGAATAGTTTTTCCAAGACCTCCAGAGCTCAGATTTATTAAAGAATAGTTTTTCCAAATCCTGCAGAGATCCAATCCGCAGAACTCAGATTTATTAAATAATACTATTTCCTAGACCCCCAGAGATCCAATTTATTAAAGAATATATCTTCCTAGACCTGCAGAGATGCAATTTTTTCCAAGACCCCCAAAAGCATTGTTATTTTAAATACTTCCCCAAAATATCATATCCCATATTTGTATTTAATTATATTGAAAACAATTAACCCCATTAAAAAAAATATCGTTTAATTCCATTCATTTATTCAAAATTTATTCAACACTTTTCCAGTTTAGAAACAATCATCAATGCTGGGCAAAGTACCATCACAGTATTTCCAGGTGGACCAGGCAGTCCAGCCTTGTTGTTTCAACACCAATTGGGCACACTTAACGGAGGGTTCAATGCTATCGACCAAAAGGCTATCACACTTAATTTTACATTCATCATAGGAGAAGGCACCATTGGGTGGTTGACACCAGTATTTGTTATTAATCTGGAAGATACCATAGTCGCGGGAGCCATTCGAATTCAAAGAGCCGACAGCTTTGGTATTGTAATCAGATTCATGTTTGGCAATGCAGGTCCAACGGGCCAATTGATCCTTGGGTACACCCAATTTGTACATTTCCCGGGCCAAAGAGCAGCGGTTGTAAACCTCACCCAAGGCGGGGCCGACCAAAAGGACAGCAGCCAAAACAGCAAAGGTTAATTTGAACATTTTTTTTTTTTGATTTTGATTTATTTTGGTGGTAGAAGTTCGGAAAACAACTATGCTTTTTCCAATAGCATACAGGGGTTTTTATATCATTATTTCCCTTAGGTAGATATTGGTGTGAATCTATCGATAAATATTCGCATATCTTTGTTGAATGTGATAAGAATACGAAATTTGTGTATTTAAAAAAATGATAAATTACTTATTTTGTTATGCCATGTAAACACCTATTCCTATATCTGATTATCTTAATTAATATTAATTATAATAGATTAATAATTTAAAAAGATTTTGCAAGGAATGTTTTGTTATTTTGGCCCACAACAATAACAAAAAATTCTTTCATAGAATTTCAAAATTTGCGCAATTGTATACTATTTTCTGGGGGACATAACTCTACCAATAATTATCGGATTTTAATAAAATCAACGGATTTTGAAAGAATAAATTCTGATCTGAAAATAGAAATTATATTTAAATAAAATCTGCAAGCACACTTTTTGTTATTGTTGTGAATTATAAATTACCTTTTCTGTAGAATTTAAAACATGATCCATTTTGATGCTTTTCATTTTGCGTAACAATATTACGGGAGCCATAACTCCGCCAATAGTCATTGGATTTTAATAAAATCAAAGGAGTTTGGAAGAAGACATCCTGATCAAAAAATCGAAATTCAGACTTTGACATAATGTTCCTACCACCAAAGATATCCGGCATGTTCCCTAGACACAAACCTTTTCAACTTATGTACCATTTTTTTGGGTAACCATGTTGAGGGTACTCTAACTTTTAAAGTAATCGGTATAACTTAATGAAATAAATTGTTTTGGATAACAAAATATCTTACCTAAAATCACTGAACTTGATGAGAATATATCTCATCACATATCTGAGATATTGCCCAAAATGTAACATGACTAAACTTTTTACGATTCATGATATTTTTCGGTAACCATATTCTGACAACCATAACTTTCTCAATAGTGAACGGATTGGAATAAAATCAATTGAATTTGGAAGATAACACCTTAGTCTAAAAATAAAAATTAAATTTTTGACATAGCTTTCATAATAGCTGAGATATTGCCCAAAATGTAAAATGACTAAACTATTTACGATTCATGATATTTTTCGGTAACCATATTCTGACAACCATAACTTTGGCAATAGTACACGGATTGGAATAAAATCAATTGATTTAGGAAGAAAAGGAATTCATCTAAAAATAAAAATTAAATTTTTAGACATAGCTTTTATAATAGCTGAGATATTTGGAAATTTCCACAATTACCAAACAAATGCAATTGTAGCGAATTTTGAACTTCTTTCATTCAAGAGGGAATAACTTTTGCTGTGCACATCGAAATTTTAATTTAATATTGGAATCTTGATAGATGACAATTTGACCTTTAAAACGAGATTTTTTATGCTTACAAAACTGCTAAAATATCCAAGTTTTGGCCAAAAGTTTCCAAGACTCAATTTTTTTTTAAACTACAATAATTTTAAACAACTTACATTCCCGAGAGTATAACTATTAATTTGAACATTGGAATGCTATTAAAATAAATTAATCTTGATATACGGCAATCTGACCTTTAATATAAAATATCTGACCTTTAAAACAAGATATTGTATGCTAACATAGCTGCTAAAATACCCAAGTTATAGTCAAAAGTTTGCAACACTCAATTTGTTCAACAACTGGCAACTTTTTTTGGTAACAATATTCTGTGAGCCATAACTTTTAAACTACTCTTTAGATTTTAATGAAATAAAAAGTTATCGGTAGTTAAATGTTCATACTTGAAACCAATATAAAAATAAAGCTTTCAAAATAATCAAATTCGAGAGTTATCGCCAAATGTACACAAAACGCTTAAATTGCCAAATTTGGCCAATTTCTCAGTAACTATCTTCGGAGAATCATAACTTTTCGAAAATTCAACGGATTTAAATAAAATCAATGGATATTGAAAGGATAACATTTAATTAAAAAATAAAAAATATTTTTTTGATATATTTTTCGTAATACCAGAGATATGGGAAAATTAACAAAGAAACGAAATATTTATAATTTGTAATCATTTCTGATACTCGTTTTCCAGAGACCATAACTTTTTAATTAGGCATAGTATCTATATAAAATCAATTGATTTTTATTAATAAATATCTCATTTTTATAATATATGTAAAATTTATCGATATATTTTGTGTAATACCAGAGTTATCGCAAGAAATTCCCGATACGCAAAAAATTCTGAAATTTTTGGTATATTTTGCGTAACAATGTTCTGAGAGCCATAACATTGGGATTTCTCAACGGATTTTAATAAAATAAACTGATTTTAATAGAAGAATACTTAAAAAAGATTATTCAAAAAATATAAATTAATTTCTGTATATAACTTTTATAATACCTGAGATATGGGGAAAATTATCAAAATAAATCGATATTATTAATTTGCTAATTTTTGTTATAATCATTTTCAAAATGCCATAGCTTCTGATGTGGGCAAGGGATTTCCATAAACTATATTGATTTAGAGAAATTATCATCTGATCTTTTAATTTCATGTGCATTTTGTGGGTATAACTTTTAAAATATCAGAGTTATGGTAAAAATTCCCCATTACCTAAAAATTAGTTATTTTGGGCTAATTTTGCGTATCAATGTTCTGATGGTCATAACTTTGGCACTTCTCGACGGATCTAAATAAGATAAATGGATTTTAATAGAGGAATATTTGATCTTAAAATAAAAATTCATTTGTGTAAATAACTTTTCTAATACAAGAGATATGGCAACATTGCCAAAAGTACTCGATATTCTTAATTTGTTCTATTTTGTAATACTCATTTTCACGAACCAATAACTTTTAAATTATTCGCGATATCTCCATAAAATAAATTAATTTTAAGAAGAGAGCATCTGATCTTTGAAATACATGTGCAATTTGTGCATATATCTGCCAAAATACCAAAGTTATAGGAAAAATCCCCCATTACTCTATTTTTATGCTATTTTTTGGTGAATTTTGCGTAACAATCTTCTGATTATCATAACTCTGAAACCACTCTATGTAACTGAATAAAATAAATTGTTTTCAATAAAGGAATACTTGATCTAAAAATAAAAATTATTTTTTGGATACAACTTCTATAATACCAGAGATATGGAAAAATGGCGAACATTACTCGATATTTTTAAATTTTTGATTTTTCTCTTAGTCATTTTCATAATGCTATAACTTCCGAAGTAGGAGAACCATATTGGTAAAATGTGTTGGTGTTGAGAGAGGAACATCTGATCTTTCAGATGCATGTACAATTTGTTGATATAACTGGTAAAAAACCTGAGTTATAGACAAAATTTTCCCATTACCCAAAAATTTTAAGTTTCCGTCATAATATCCTTAACGATATTCAGGAGCTCATAACATTGACACTTTTCATTGGATCTATATATAAAAAAAACGGATTATAATTGGACAGTACATAACCTAAAAATATAAATTATTTTTTTTTTCGATATAACATATAGTTACCGGTCCACAACTCAGATTCAGAAAAATCCGATTTATTCAAGAAATAATTTTTTTTATTTTATTTCATATTTACAAGAAAGTGTAAAAACAAATTAACAAATTCCATTAAATAAAACTAACATTTAGCATACAACGACTAATTGAAAAAAAAAACACCAATTTGAACTAACTACAATAAACCCGTACTTCCCGCTGAGGCAGCCGCAACAGCAGCGGCGCCCAACGTTGCTTGATTCAAATTATTACGACTCAATATTTGACGCATTGTTTGCAATTCGTCACGCATTGCCATAACCTGCGCTCTTAGCAGCGAATTTTCCTGTTCCAAAAATGCAGCACGAAATGCAATACGATCTTCACGTATTTTTCGGGCATCCCGCGATTTCTTAGCCGCTTCATTATTACGCTTACGCCGTTCATAGTATTTGTCATCCTTTTGTTCATCTGGTATTGGGCGTTTTTCACCACGCGGTCGCCGATGTAAGAAGGATGGAAATATACCGCCACGATTCAGTTCCATGAGAGGGAAATCAACGGGACTTAGATTACGTGCAGCTGGAGTTAAGTATTCAAAGGCTGGCAATGAAGGCTGCATACTTCCCGTGGATCCGGGTAGTGGCAAAATATTGATGTTTGGTAAGCCAAGGCCGCCGGGAATTGCTGTTGATGACTGTTGTAAAAGGTTGGCTCCATTATCCCTCGGCGAATCTTGAGTTTTTGTTAGAGATTTTTCGGAACTTGTGGTTTCATTTTGTTGCAAACATGCAGCCAGCGAATTCTCCAATTCGGCAGGTATATGCTCCAAGGTAGAATTATCGATAACATCTAATATCGGTGATGTTGGTGGTGTCTTTGCCGTCTCATAGTTGTGATGTAAAATTGTATCCAATTGCGAGGGATTTACTTGTGGTCCATCTTTCAGTAGATTATAGTAGGGGGAGGGTTCTGAAAGGGGGGAAGAGAAACAGAAAAAAATATATTAAAAATTCGATAAAAATTTAAAATTAATACATCGTTTACAAGGCGAAAAGTAATGTTGTTAATAACAGCTAGAAGGGAATATGTTGGGCGCCACTTTATTATGAGGCCATATTTTGAAGAAAAAATATTAAAACCAGAATCTGAACTGATAATTTAACACCGTCGGAGGTTTATACACTATCAAATATTAAACAAAATCACATGCAAGTTGCATAAGTTATAGCCAAAAATTCTCTCTTTCGGTTTCTTAGTAACTTTAATGGTAACAATGTTCAGTGAGCCATAATTTCCAAACTACTCGGTATATTTTAATGAAATAAAAATTTCTCGATAGTAAAATATTTAAAATTCAAATAAATACATAATTATTGGCATTACATTAGCCATATTCAATAGATTTCACCAAATATTTTCAAAATTCATAATTTAGAAATTAAGATAATTTTTTCAGTAACCACACTGTGTGGGCCATAACTTTTTCAAAATACATGCGATTTAAACAAAATTATTGGATATCGAAAGAAGAAGATCTAATCTAAAAATAAAAATTATAATTTAGATTAAACATTCGTATTACCAGAGATATGGGGAATTTACCAAAGGAACGGAACATTTTTCATTTATAGAAATTTTTAATATTCGTATTCTAGAGGCCATAACTAATAAACTAGACATAGTATCTTCATAAAATAAATTTATTTTGAAATAGGAATATCTTATTTTAAAAATATATGTCAATTTTGTTGATGTAGCTGATCAAATTCCGGAGTTATGGCCAAAAATTTTACAATACTCAAAAATATGGAGATTTTGCTATATTTTGCGTAACGATCTTCTCCAGATCATAACTATGGTAATTCTCAGGGGATCTAAATGAAATAATTTGATTTCAATAGAGGAGTGCTCTATCTAAAAATAAAAATTAATTTTTCGAATTAGCTCCTATAATACCGGAGATATGGGTAAATTACCAAAATGAGTCAATATTTTTTATTTTTTGATTTTTTTAATACTCATGTTCAAGAGAGCATAACTTTTGAATTAGGCATGATATCTCCATAAACTGAACTTATTTGGAAAAAGTAACATCTCAGATTTATAATATATATAAAATTTGTGGATATAGCTGGTGAGTGACAGAGTTATAGCTAAACATTTAGCTATACTCAAAAATTTGTTACTTTTGGTATATTTTGCGTAACACTCTTCTGGAGGTCATAACTTTAGCACTTCTTAATGGATCTGAATGAAATAAATTGAAATGGAAAGCTAAATATTCTAACTTAAAACAAAAATTAATGTTTTGATATAACTTCAGTAATATCAGAGTTATAGCCACATCTTTCTATTGCTCAAAAATTTGCATATGCTTGCATGTTTTCGGTAACAAGCTTTCGCTGATCATAACATTAACACTTCTCAACAGATCATAATGAAATAAATTGGAATAGAAAGCTAAGTACTCTATCTTAAAATAAAAATTAAGGCTTGGCAATAACTTCTGTAACACCAGAGTTATAGCCAAATATTTTCAATACTCAAAAATTGTATTTTCTTTGCATTTTTTCAGTAACATATTTCTGGAGGCCATAATTTTGGAACCACTTAATGGATTTTAATGAAAAGTGGAATCGGAAGCTTTAGACTCTTTTAAACTAAAAATTAATGTTTTGGCATAACTTCCGTTACAGTTATATAACATAACTTCCGTAAAGTTATGGTAAAATAATCCGATAACTCAAAAATTAGTATTTCGTGGCGGGTTTTTAGTAACAAGATTCTTGGTGCCATAGCTTTAGCAATTGTCAAGAGAACCTTATGAAATAAGATGGGTTCGAAAGCTACGTTCTTTATGGAAAAATAAACAAGTAAAAAAGCGTTAAGTTCGGCCGGGCCGAACTTTGGATACCCTCCACCATAAAAATACTGACCATTTTTTGAAATGAAAACATAGGGAAAATACATATAACGATAATTCTTCCAATCGATTGCTGTAAACCAAATAGAAAATTCAGCAATTTCAATGAGGGTTTTCCTAAAATCTCAAAACCCTAAAATTTTGACATATATTATTAACGCATGGTATGGTGAAACATGTGTATAAAATCCTGAAAATATTCCAATTTCGAGGGCAATATTATATATGAGGCATACTTAAGCGGGACCAATATTGACAACATTGTGTAGGAATTAGCAACTACTTGGTGTTTTCATTATATAAGGGGTTAGGCCTAATTAAGGCCGATGCAGCTCAAGTTCCGAGCAAATATTTTAGTTTTGAATTCCAATACCGTCCATCACGCTAAATATTAAATAGGTAGGATGTTTTATATAGGACCTGGTCCTAAATGCGGGTCAATATAGTTAATTCTCAAACCTCACGTTTTAGTTTTTAGGTCAAGATAAAAATGATTACAACATATGGCTAAATCGACTAAATCGTTTTAGAATTCCATACTATGTGAACTGAAAATTTCGTCTGCCGAATAACCCCCCTACTATGGTGGAATACAGCTACATGGGATAACCCCAACACCCGCAAAACATCAGCTAACTATTTTAAAATAAAAAAAAGGGGGTTATAAGGGGACTACCCCTAAAAGGGGGTGAATATTAATAATTTTTGGTAGGGAGATTTGTTACCATATACGACTACAAAATACCAAATTTCAGCGAAATCGGTTGAAAAACGCGCTCAAGAACCCCAAAATACCGCAAAATTGGGGGTACCCTTATATGGGGGCTACCAGAAAAAGTGGACCTATATTTATAATTTTTTGTGGAGATATTAAGTACCCAATAAGAACCCTATGTAGCAAATTTCAGCGAATTCGGTTGAAAACCGCGCTCAAGAACCCCAAAATACCGAAAATTTGGGGGTACCCTTATATGGGAGCTATGCCTAAACGTGGACCGATAAAGCCCATCTTCGAACTTGACCTGCCTGCAGACAAAAGACGACTCTATGCAAAATTTTGGCGATCTATCTCCATTCGTTTAGACGCTAGAGTGATTACAACAGACAGACGGACAGACAGACAGACGGACAGACGGACAGACGGACATGGCTATATCGTCATAGAATTTTACGCTGATCAAGAATATATATACTTTATAGGGTCGGAAATGATTATTTCGATGCGTTACAAACGGAAAAACAAAACTAATATACCCTCCATACTATGGTGGAGGGTATAAAAAGGGGGTTATAAGGGGACTACCCCTAAAAGGGGGTGAATATTAATAATTTTTGGTAGGGAGATTTGTTACCATATACGACTACAAAATACCAAATTTCAGCGAAATCGGTTGAAAAACGCGCTCAAGAACCCCAAAATACCGCAAAATTGGGGGTACCCTTATATGGGGGCTACCAGAAAAAGTGGACCTATATTTATAATTTTTTGTGGAGATATTAAGTACCCAATAAGAACCCTATGTAGCAAATTTCAGCGAATTCGGTTGAAAACCGCGCTCAAGAACCCCAAAATACCGAAAATTTGGGGGTACCCTTATATGGGAGCTATGCCTAAACGTGGACCGATAAAGCCCATCTTCGAACTTGACCTGCCTGCAGACAAAAGACGACTCTATGCAAAATTTTGGCGATCTATCTCCATTCGTTTAGACGCTAGAGTGATTACAACAGACAGACGGACAGACAGACAGACAGACAGACAGACAGACAGACGGACAGACGGACATGGCTATATCGTCATAGAATTTTACGCTGATCAAGAATATATATACTTTATAGGGTCGGAAATGATTATTTCGATGCGTTACAAACGGAAAAACAAAACTAATATACCCTCCATACTATGGTGGAGGGTATAAAAAGGGGGTTATAAGGGGACTACCCCTAAAAGGGGGTGAATATTAATAATTTTTGGTAGGGAGATTTGTTACCATATACGACTACAAAATACCAAATTTCAGCGAAATCGGTTGAAAAACGCGCTCAAGAACCCCAAAATACCGCAAAATTGGGGGTACCCTTATATGGGGGCTACCAGAAAAAGTGGACCTATATTTATAATTTTTTGTGGAGATATTAAGTACCCAATAAGAACCCTATGTAGCAAATTTCAGCGAATTCGGTTGAAAACCGCGCTCAAGAACCCCAAAATACCGAAAATTTGGGGGTACCCTTATATGGGAGCTATGCCTAAACGTGGACCGATAAAGCCCATCTTCGAACTTGACCTGCCTGCAGACAAAAGACGACTCTATGCAAAATTTTGGCGATCTATCTCCATTCGTTTAGACGCTAGAGTGATTACAACAGACAGACGGACAGACAGACAGACGGACAGACGGACAGACGGACATGGCTATATCGTCATAGAATTTTACGCTGATCAAGAATATATATACTTTATAGGGTCGGAAATGATTATTTCGATGCGTTACAAACGGAAAAACAAAACTAATATACCCTCCATACTATGGTGGAGGGTATAAAAAGGGGGTTATAAGGGGACTACCCCTAAAAGGGGGTGAATATTAATAATTTTTGGTAGGGAGATTTGTTACCATATACGACTACAAAATACCAAATTTCAGCGAAATCGGTTGAAAAACGCGCTCAAGAACCCCAAAATACCGCAAAATTGGGGGTACCCTTATATGGGGGCTACCAGAAAAAGTGGACCTATATTTATAATTTTTTGTGGAGATATTAAGTACCCAATAAGAACCCTATGTAGCAAATTTCAGCGAATTCGGTTGAAAACCGCGCTCAAGAACCCCAAAATACCGAAAATTTGGGGGTACCCTTATATGGGAGCTATGCCTAAACGTGGACCGATAAAGCCCATCTTCGAACTTGACCTGCCTGCAGACAAAAGACGACTCTATGCAAAATTTTGGCGATCTATCTCCATTCGTTTAGACGCTAGAGTGATTACAACAGACAGACGGACAGACAGACAGACAGACGGACAGACGGACAGACGGACATGGCTATATCGTCATAGAATTTTACGCTGATCAAGAATATATATACTTTATAGGGTCGGAAATGATTATTTCGATGCGTTACAAACGGAAAAACAAAACTAATATACCCTCCATACTATGGTGGAGGGTATAAAAATAGGATGTTGTTGTAACTTCCGTAACACCAGAATTATAGCCAAATATTTTTAAATACTCAAAAATTTTAATTTCTTTGAAATTTGTATTTCGTGGCGGGTTTTAGTAACAAGATTCTTGGTGCCATAACTTTGGCGATTGTCAAGAGATCCTTATGAAATAAGGTGGGTTCGAAAGCTACGTTCTTTATGGAAAAATAAAAATTAGGTTGTTGTTGTAACTTCAGTATCATCAGAGTTATAGACAAATATTTTAACTACTCAAAAATTGTAATTTCTTTGCAAGTTTTCAGTAACTGGTTTCCGGAGGCCATAACTTTGTTACTTCTCAATGGATCTTATTGAAATAAAATGGTGTCGAAAGCTCTATAATTTATCTAAAAAAGGAAAATTAAATTTTTGATATAACTTCCACAACACCAGAGTTATATCCCAAAATTTCCAATACTCAAAAATGGTAATTTCTTTGCTTATTTTGCGTAACATGTTTCTGAAATCCATATCTTTGGCACTTTTCAGCGGATCTGTATGAAATAAACTGGAATCGAAAGCTGAGCTCTATAGCTTAATCAAATAATAATTATTTTAATATATCTTTCATAACATCAGAGTTATAGGCAAATATTTTCAATACTCAAAAATTGTCATTAGTTTGCATATTTGCCGTTACAAGCTTCCGGAGTTCATAACTTTGAAACTACTTAACGGATATTCATTAAATAAAATGAAATAAGAAGGTGAATACTTTATGGAAAAATAAAAATTATATATTTCATATAACTTCCGTAACACCAGAGTTATAGGAAAATATTTTCAATACTCAAAAATTTGCATTAGTGCGCATATTTGCCGTTACGAGTTTCCGGAGGTCATAACTTTGAAACTACTTAACGGATCTTAATGAAATAAAGTGGAGTCGAAAGCTGAATATTTTATCTAAAAACAAAAATTAAGATGTTTTTATAACTTCCATAACACCAGAGTTATATTCCAAAATTCCAAAATTATAGTCAAACATTTTAATTTCCTTGTATATTTTCAGTAACAGGATTCCGATGGCCATAACTTTGGCACATCTCAACCGATCGAAATGAAATAAAGTGAATTTGAAAGCTGAACTCTTCAGCTTTAAATAAAAATTGAAGCGTTGATATAGTTCCCATAATATCAGAGTTATAGCCAAATAATTTTTATTTTTCAAAAATTAAGATTTTTGGAATATTTTGCGTATAAATATTCTGGAGACCATAGCTTAGGTAATTCTCAACACATTTTAATGAAATAAATTTCCTTCGAAAGAGAAACATTTTATCTAAAATTCAAAATTATTGTTTTCCAATAGCTTTTATAACACCAGCGATATTACACCATTTGCAAAGGTAATTGATTTTATTTTTTTTTTGTTTTATCAAATTTTCACATTTGGGAATTTGGGTTCCGCTATGTTTCACTGTTTATATTATAAAAAAATCTCTTAATTATTTTTAAAATCCTCTGTATCCTTTATTTTGTAATTTTTACCTGCATTCGGTGGCAGCATTAAACGATTTCGGGTACGCAAAAAATGAAATGTCGAAAAGGAGAATGGTTCCACTAGATTATTAAAATTTCGCTGATGTAAAGATGTATTGCACATATTTATTTTCTTCACTTATAAATCCGTTATAATTTGAAAATTATCTCTTTTTTTTATTAACCGCCAAAAACTTGTTTTCTGTTACCGTTACAAATCACGTCTCAATCATAACTGTTAGTGTTCCAAAAACTTCGGAAACCTTTACATATCTACGCAGTACAAAAGGATATACTAGGACACAAAAAAATCCTCCACCATTCATACACAATAAATCCACGCCTCAGTTGGCCCTTGAAAATAAATCCACGCCTCAGTTGGCCCTTGAAAAATATTCTTTAATAAATCCACGCCTCAGTTGGCCCTTGAAAAATATTCTTTAATAAATCCACGCCTCAGTTGGCCCTTGAAAAATATTCTTTAATAAATCCACGCCTCAGTTGGCCCTTGAAAAATATTCTTTAATAAATCCACGCCTCAGTTGGCCCTTGAAAAATATTCTTTAATAAATCCACGCCTCAGTTGGCCCTTGAAAAATATTCTTTAATAAATCCACGCCTCAGTTGGCCCTTGAAAAATATTCTTTAATAAATCCACGCCTCAGTTGGCCCTTGAAAAATATTCTTTAATAAATCCACGCCTCAGTTGGCCCTTGAAAAATATTCTTTAATAAATCCACGCCTCAGTTGGCCCTTGAAAAATATTCTTTAATAAATCCACGCCTCAGTTGGCCCTTGAAAAATATTCTTTAATAAATCCACGCCTCAGTTGGCCCTTGAAAAATATTCTTTAATAAATCCACGCCTCAGTTGGCCCTTGAAAAATATTCTTTAATAAATCCACGCCTCAGTTGGCCCTTGAAAAATATTCTTTAATAAATCCACGCCTCAGTTGGCCCTTGAAAAATATTCTTTAATAAATCCACGCCTCAGTTGGCCCTTGAAAAATATTCTTTAATAAATCCACGCCTCAGTTGGCCCTTGAAAAATATTCTTTAATAAATCCACGCCTCAGTTGGCCCTTGAAAAATATTCTTTAATAAATCCACGCCTCAGTTGGCCCTTGAAAAATATTCTTTAATAAATCCACGCCTCAGTTGGCCCTTGAAAAATATTCTTTAATAAATCCACGCCTCAGTTGGCCCTTGAAAAATATTCTTTAATAAATCCACGCCTCAGTTGGCCCTTGAAAAATATTCTTTAATAAATCCACGCCTCAGTTGGCCCTTGAAAAATATTCTTTAATAAATCCACGCCTCAGTTGGCCCTTGAAAAATATTCTTTAATAAATCCACGCCTCAGTTGGCCCTTGAAAAATATTCTTTAATAAATCCACGCCTCAGTTGGCCCTTGAAAAATATTCTTTAATAAATCCACGCCTCAGTTGGCCCTTGAAAAATATTCTTTAATAAATCCACGCCTCAGTTGGCCCTTGAAAAATATTCTTTAATAAATCCACGCCTCAGTTGGCCCTTGAAAAATATTCTTTAATAAATCCACGCCTCAGTTGGCCCTTGAAAAATATTCTTTAATAAATCCACGCCTCAGTTGGCCCTTGAAAAATATTCTTTAATAAATCCACGCCTCAGTTGGCCCTTGAAAAATATTCTTTAATGAAAAATATTCTTTAATAAATCCACGCCTCAGTTGGCCCTTGAAAAATATTCTTTAATAAATCCACGCCTCAGTTGGCCCTTGAAAAATATTCTTTAATAAATCCACGCCTCAGTTGGCCCTTGAAAAATATTCTTTAATAAATCCACGCCTCAGTTGGCCCTTGAAAAATATTCTTTAATAAATCCACGCCTCAGTTGGCCCTTGAAAAATATTCTTTAATAAATCCACGCCTCAGTTGGCCCTTGAAAAATATTCTTTAATAAATCCACGCCTCAGTTGGCCCTTGAAAAATATTCTTTAATAAATCCACGCCTCAGTTGGCCCTTGAAAAATATTCTTTAATAAATCCACGCCTCAGTTGGCCCTTGAAAAATATTCTTTAATAAATCCACGCCTCAGTTGGCCCTTGAAAAATATTCTTTAATAAATCCACGCCTCAGTTGGCCCTTGAAAAATATTCTTTAATAAATCCACGCCTCAGTTGGCCCTTGAAAAATATTCTTTAATAAATCCACGCCTCAGTGGCCCTTGAAAAATATTCTTTAATAAATCCACGCCTCAGTTGGCCCTTGAAAAATATTCTTTAATAAATCCACGCCTCAGTTGGCCCTTGAAAAATATTCTTTAATAAATCCACGCCTCAGTTGGCCCTTGAAAAATATTCTTTAATAAATCCACGCCTCAGTTGGCCCTTGAAAAATATTCTTTAATAAATCCACGCCTCAGTTGGCCCTTGAAAAATATTCTTTAATAAATCCACGCCTCAGTTGGCCCTTGAAAAATATTCTTTAATAAATCCACGCCTCAGTTGGCCCTTGAAAAATATTCTTTAATAAATCCACGCCTCAGTTGGCCCTTGAAAAATATTCTTTAATAAATCCACGCCTCAGTTGGCCCTTGAAAAATATTCTTTAATAAATCCACGCCTCAGTTGGCCCTTGAAAAATATTCTTTAATAAATCCACGCCTCAGTTGGCCCTTGAAAAATATTCTTTAATAAATCCACGCCTCAGTTGGCCCTTGAAAAATATTCTTTAATAAATCCACGCCTCAGTTGGCCCTTGAAAAATATTCTTTAATAAATGGCCCTTGAAAAATATTCTTTAATAAATCCACGCCTCAGTTGGCCCTTGAAAAATATTCTTTAATAAATCCACGCCTCAGTTGGCCCTTGAAAAATATTCTTTAATAAATCCACGCCTCAGTTGGCCCTTGAAAAATATTCTTTAATAAATCCACGCCTCAGTTGGCCCTTGAAAAATATTCTTTAATAAATCCACGCCTCAGTTGGCCCTTGAAAAATATTCTTTAATAAATCCACGCCTCAGTTGGCCCTTGAAAAATATTCTTTAATAAATCCACGCCTCAGTTGGCCCTTGAAAAATATTCTTTAATAAATCCACGCCTCAGTTGGCCCTTGAAAAATATTCTTTAATAAATCCACGCCTCAGTTGGCCCTTGAAAAATATTCTTTAATAAATCCACGCCTCAGTTGGCCCTTGAAAAATATTCTTTAATAAATCCACGCCTCAGTTGGCCCTTGAAAAATATTCTTTAATAATCCACGCCTCAGTTGGCCCTTGAAAAATATTCTTTAATAAATCCACGCCTCAGTTGGCCCTTGAAAAATATTCTTTAATAAATCCACGCCTCAGTTGGCCCTTGAAAAATATTCTTTAATAAATCCACGCCTCAGTTGGCCCTTGAAAAATATTCTTTAATAAATCCACGCCTCAGTTGGCCCTTGAAAAATATTCTTTAATAAATCCACGCCTCAGTTGGCCCTTGAAAAATATTCTTTAATAAATCCACGCCTCAGTTGGCCCTTGAAAAATATTCTTTAATAAATCCACGCCTCAGTTGGCCCTTGAAAAATATTCTTTAATAAATCCACGCCTCAGTTGGCCCTTGAAAAATATTCTTTAATAAATCCACGCCTCAGTTGGCCCTTGAAAAATATTCTTTAATAAATCCACGCCTCAGTTGGCCCTTGAAAAATATTCTTTAATAAATCCACGCCTCAGTTGGCCCTTGAAAAATATTCTTTAATAAATCCACGCCTCAGTCCACGCCTCAGTTGCCTTGAAAAATATTCTTTAATAAATCCACGCCTCAGTTGGCCCTTGAAAAATATTCTTTAATAAATCCACGCCTCAGTTGGCCCTTGAAAAATATTCTTTAATAAATCCACGCCTCAGTTGGCCCTTGAAAAATATTTGGCCCTTTAATAAATCCACGCCTCAGTTGGCCCTTGAAAAATATTCTTTAATAAATCCACGCCTCAGTTGGCCCTTGAAAAATATTCTTTAATAAATCCACGCCTCAGTTGGCCCTTGAAAAATATTCTTTAATAAATCCACGCCTCAGTTGGCCCTTGAAAAATATTCTTTAATAAATCCACGCCTCAGTTGGCCCTTGAAAAATATTCTTTAATAAATCCACGCCTCAGTTGGCCCTTGAAAAATATTCTTTAATAAATCCACGCCTCAGTTGGCCCTTGAAAAATATTCTTTAATAAATCCACGCCTCAGTTGGCCCTTGAAAAATATTCTTTAATAAATCCACGCAGTTGGCCCTTGAAAAATATTCTTTAATAAATCCACGCCTCAGTTGGCCCTTGAAAAATATTCTTTAATAAATCCACGCCTCAGTTGGCCCTTGAAAAATATTTCTTTAATAAAAAAAATATTCTTTAATAAATCCACGCCTTGGATAGATCCTTAAAAAATATTCTTTAATAAATCCACGCCTTGGATAGATCCTTAAAAAATATTCTTTAATAAATCCACGCCTTGGATAGATCCTTAAAAAATATTCTTTAATAAATCCACGCCTTGGATAGATCCTTAAAAAATATTCTTTAATAAATCCACGCCTTGGATAGATCCTTAAAAAATATTCTTTAATAAATCCACGCCTTGGATAGATCCTTAAAAAATATTCTTTAATAAATCCACGCCTCAGTTGGCCCTTAAAAAATATTCTTTAATAAATCCACGCCTTGGATAGATCCTTAAAAAATATTCTTTAATAAATCCACGCCTTGGATAGATCCTTAAAAAATATTCTTTAATAAATCCACGCCTTGGATAGATCCTTAAAAAATATTCTTTAATAAATCCACGCCTTGGATAGATCCTTAAAAAATATTCTTTAATAAATCCACGCCTTGGATAGATCCTTAAAAAATATTCTTTAATAAATCCACGCCTTGGACAGATCCTTTAATAAATCCACGCCTTGGATAGATCCCTAAAAAATATTCTTTAAAAAATCCACGCCTTGGACAGATCCTTTAATAAATCCACGCCTCAGTTGGCCCTTGAAAAATATTCTTTAATAAATCCACGCCTCAGTTGGCCCTTAAAAAATACTCTTTAATAAATCCACGCCTTGGATAGATCCCCTTAATCCGGGGTCAATGACCCCTAATCCGGATTAAGCCTTAATCCGGGGTCAATGACCTTTAATCTGGGGTCAATGATTTTTAATCCGGGGTCAATGACCTTTAATCCGGAGTCAATGACCTTAATCCGGGGTCAATGACCCTAATCCGGGGTCAATGACCCTAATCCGGGGTCAATGACCTTTAATCCGGATTAAGTCTTAATCCGGGGTCAATGACCTTAATCCGGGGTCAATAACCTTAATCCGGATTAAGTCTTAATCCGGGGTCAATGACCTTTAATCCGGGGTCAATGACCCTAATCCGGGGTCAATGACCCTAATCCGGGGTCAATGACCTTTAATCCGGATTAAGCCTTAATCCGGGGTCAATGACCTTAATCCCGATTAAGCCTTAATCCGGGGTCAATGACCCCTAATCCGGATTAAGCCTTAATCCGGGGTCAATGACCCTTAATCCGGGGTCAATGACCTTTAATCCGGGGTCAATGATTTTTAATCCGGGGTCAATGACCTTTAATCCGGGGTCAATGACCTTAATCCGGATTAAGCCTTAATCCGGGGTCAATGACCTTTAATCCGGGGTCAATGACCTTTAATCCGGATTAAGCCTTAATCCGGGGTCAATGACCTTAATCCGGATTAAGTCTTAATCCGGGGTCAATGACCCTTAATCCGGGGTCAATGACCTTTAATCCGGGGTCAATGACCCTAATCCGGGGTCAATGACCTTTAATCCCGATTAAGCCTTAATCCGGGGTCAATGGCCTTAATCCGGATTAATCCTTAATCCAGGGCGTTAATCCGAGCGTTAATCCGGGGTCAATGACCTTAATCCGGATTAAGCCTTAATCCGGGGTCAATGTCCTTTAATCCGGGGTCAATGACCCTTAATATTTTTTAAGTATCTATACAAGGCGTGGATTTATTAAAGAATATTTTTCAAGGACCTACACAAGGCGTGGATTTATTAAAGAATATTTTTCAAGGACCTACACAAGGCGTGGATTTATTAAAGAATATTTTTCAAGGATCTATCCAAGGCGTGGATTTATTAAAGAATATTTTTTAAGTATCTATACAAGGCGTGGATTTATTAAAGAATATTTTTCAAGGACCTACACAAGGCGTGGATTTATTAAAGAATATTTTTCAAGGATCTATCCAAGGCGTGGATTTATTAAAGAATATTTTTTAAGGATCTATCCAAGGCGTGGATTTATTAAAGAATATTTTTTAAGGATCTATCCAAGGCGTGGATTTATTAAAGAATATTTTTTAAGGATCTATCCAAGGCGTGGATTTATTAAAGAATATTTTTCAAGGACCTATACAAGGCGTGGATTTTTTAAAGAATATTTTTCAAGGACCTATACAAGGCGTGGATTTTTTAAAGAATATTTTTCAAGGACCTATACAAGGCGTGGATTTTTTAAAGAATATTTTTCAAGGACCTATACAAGGCGTGGATTTTTTAAAGAATATTTTTCAAGGACCTATACAAGGCGTGGATTTTTTAAAGAATATTTTTCAAGGACCTATACAAGGCGTGGATTTTTTAAAGAATATTTTTCAAGGACCTATACAAGGCGTGGATTTTTTAAAGAATATTTTTCAAGGACCTATACAAGGCGTGGATATATTAAAGAATATTTTTTAAGGATCTATCCAAGGCGTGGATTTATTAAAGAATATTTTTTAAGGATCTATCCAAGGCGTGGATTTATTAAAGAATATTTTTTAAGGATCTATCCAAGGCGTGGATTTATTAAAGAATATTTTTTAAGGATCTATCCAAGGCGTGGATTTATTAAAGAATATTTTTTAAGGATCTATCCAAGGCGTGGATTTATTAAAGAATATTTTTTAAGGATCTATCCAAGGCGTGGATTTATTAAAGAATATTTTTTAAGGATCTATCCAAGGCGTGGATTTATTAAAGAATATTTTTTAAGGATCTATCCAAGGCGTGGATTTATTAAAGAATATTTTTTAAGGATCTATCCAAGGCGTGGATTTATTAAAGAATATTTTTTAAGGATCTATCCAAGGCGTGGATTTATTAAAGAATATTTTTTAAGGATCTATCCAAGGCGTGGATTTATTAAAGAATATTTTTTAAGGATCTATCCAAGGCGTGGATTTATTAAAGAATATTTTTTAAGGATCTATCCAAGGCGTGGATTTATTAAAGAATATTTTTTAAGGATCTATCCAAGGCGTGGATTTATTAAAGAATATTTTTTAAGGATCTATCCAAGGCGTGGATTTATTAAAGAATATTTTTTAAGGATCTATCCAAGGCGTGGATTTATTAAAGAATATTTTTATTGGGCCAACTGAGGCGTGGATTTATTAAAGAATATTTTTAAAGGGCCAACACAGGCGTGGATTTATTAAAGAATATTTTTATTGGACCTCAACCAGGTGTGGATTTATTAAGGACTATTTTTCAGGGACCTCAACCAGGCGTGGATTTATTAAAGACTATTTTTCAGGGACCTCAACCAGGCGTGGATTTATTAAAGACTATTTTTCAGGGACCTCAACCAGGCGTGGATTTATTATAGACTATTTTTCAGGGACCTCTACCAGGCGTGGATTTATTATAGACTATTTTTCAGGGACCTCAACCTGGATTTATTAAAGACTATTTTTCAGGGACCTCAACCTGGATTTATTAAAGACTATTTTTCAGGGGCCTCAACCTGGATTTATTCAAGAATATTTTTCCAGGACCTCAACATGGCAAGGAGTTATTAAAAAATATTTGTCAGCGAATATATTTTCAATTACCAAAAGAGGCATTAATTTTTAAATAATTTTTTCAAGAACCATTGCATTATCTGTAATAATCATCCGAATATCCATACCCAATATCTACACTTAATTATATTGCAAACAATTAAACACCTTTCAAAATTTTCATTTTATTCCATTTATTTATTCAAATCCGATTTCAACACATTTCCCCCCATTTAGAAACAATCATCAATGCTGGGCAATGTACCATCACAGTATTTCCAGGTGGACCAGGCAGTCCAGCCTTGTTGTTTCAACACCAATTGGGCACACTTGACGGCGGGTTCAATGCTGTCGACCAAGAAATCTTCACACTTGATCTTGCACTCGTTGTAGGAGAAGGCACCGGAGGGTGGGGAGCACCAGTAGTAGTTGTTGATTTGGAAGATACCATAGTCGCGAGAGCCATTGTGGTTCAGGCTGCCAACAGCCTTGGTGTTGTAGCTCGATTCGTGTTGAGCAATGCAAGTCCAGCGGGCCAATTGATCCTTGGGTACACCCAATTTGTACATTTCACGGGCCAAAGAGCAGCGGGTGTAGACCTCACCCAAGGCAGGGGCGACCAAGAGGACAGCAGCCAAAATAGCGAAGGTGAATTTCAACATTGTGTTTTAGTTGGAAAGTTCGAAGACAACTATAAAAATTCTTAGCTAATGGGGCCTTTTATAGGAAAATTTTCCAAGATAATTTGAAACAATTTGTTATCAATATTATCGCAACTTATCTATGCACTAACTAACCACCCTCAATACAATTTCATACTTTTACTTTTTTATTTATAAATATCAAAATATGTTTATGTTTTGAAAAGTTGTATCATCCATCATAATTAGTAACCTCTTATCGGTAGTTCGGACGCCCTAAAATTTGCTATAAAATGCCAGAACATTTTGCAAAGAGGCATAGTTTGTCTTCGAACTTTCCAACTAAATCACAATGTTGAAATTCACCTTCGCTGTTTTGGCTGCTGTCCTTCTGGTCGCCCCCACCATGGGTGAGGTCTACAACCGTTGTTCACTGGCCCGGGAAATGTACAAATTGGGTGTACCCAAGAATCAATTGGCCCGCTGGACTTGCATTGCTCAACACGAATCGAGCTACAACACCAAGGCTGTTGGCAGCCTGAACCACAATGGCTCCCGTGACTATGGTATCTTCCAAATCAACAACTACTACTGGTGCTCCCCACCCTCCGGTGCCTTCTCCTACAACGAATGCAAAATCAAGTGTGAAGATTTCTTGGTCGACAGCATTGAACCCGCCGTCAAGTGCGCCCAATTGGTATTGAAACAACAAGGCTGGACTGCCTGGTCCACCTGGAAATACTGTGATGGTACATTGCCCAGCATTGATGATTGTTTCTAAACTGGGGAAAAGTGTTGAAATCGGATTTGAATAAAAATAAATTGATTATAAAGTAACATTTTGAAATTTGTTTTATTTTTTTCCGATATTATTTATATAAATATTAGGCATGAGGAAGGTGCATTCATTTATAAATTCACGAAGTGTATATGTCCCTGAAAAATATTTTTTTTTATAAATCCACGCCTGCTTGAAGTCCCTGAAAAATATTTTTTTATAAATCCACGCCTGGTTGAGGTCCCTGAAAAATATTTTTTTATAAATCCACGCCTGGTTGAGGTCCCTGAAAAATATTTTTTTTATAAATCCACGCCTGGTTGAGGTCCCTGAAAAATATTTTTTTATAAATCCACGCCTGGTTGAGGTCCCTGAAAAATATTTTTTATAAATCCACGCCTGGTTGAGGTCCCTGAAAAATATTTTTTTATAAATCCACGCCTGGTTGAGGTCCCTGAAAAATATTTTTTTATAAATCCACGCCTGGTTGAGGTCCCTGAAATCCATCGGCACCTGCTGCTTTATTATTCTTCAGCCGATCGATTGTTATTCTGACTTCATCTTGTCTAGGTATACACTCTATACCGCAATCTATTATTGGTTCTGGGGTATACTCTTCACCGCTACTATGTGATACCAGAAGTTTTTCAAAATGCTCTTTCCAGATCCTCAGACCGCTGTCTGTATCTGTCACCAGGTTTCCTTCTTCATTTCTATAGCAGGATGTGCCTGCACCAAAGACTTCGGTTTGGTGTTTTACCCGTTGGTAGAATTTTCGGGCTTCATTCTGACTCCTGTACATTTCGATTTGCTCACGCTCACGTTTTTCTTGTTCTTTCTTCTTTTTTCTGAAAACACGTTTCTCCTCTCTCCTTTTCTCCCGATAATTCTCCATCATTGTTACGTGTTGCTACTGTCTGCAGGGTTCCCCTATACGCTGCGTTTTTCACATCAGTAGCATTACGAGACTCCTGATCGTACCATGGGATTCTTGGTGGTGGTTTTGGTACCCAATTGTTGCTTTTGCTGAAGTTTGTAGGGAGTGGGCAATTCTTTGCCATTGTGCTTCTATATTATTATCGGAACAAGGGGTGCTTTCTTGAGCGGAGTAGGCCTCGTTGAGTTTCCGTCTTAATGCTGCTACATTAAGACGGGTGCGTACCTTGGCTACCACAAGATAATAGTCCGAATCGATATTCGCTCCTCGGATCAATCGGACGTCTAAAACACTGGATGAATGCCATCCGTCTATCACAACATGATCGATTGGATTTCTCGTTGTTCGATCGGGAGAAATACAAGTGGCCTTGTGTATATCGAGATGCTTGAATCTGGTGCTGCTAACTACCATGTTTTTTTGCTGCCGCGAAGTCAATCAACCTCATGCCGTTGTCGGATGTTTCTTCATGAATGCTGAATTTTCCGACGATGGGGCCAAAGATATTTTCCCTTCCGATTTTTGCATTAAAATCTCCTAGCAGAATTTTAATATCATGGCAGGACAACTGTCACATGCTTTTTCTAGGCGCTCATAAAATATGTCTTTGGTCTGTTCATTTTTATCTTTGGTCGGAGCATGGGCGCAAATGAGACTGATGTAGAAGAACTTCGCTTTTATACGGATTATAGCAATTCGCTCATCTACTGGAGTGAATCTGGAGACGAGGTCTTTTATTCTCCTGTTAACCATAAATCCGCAGCCGAATTCATGTCTCGTTTCATGGCAGCTATAATACAGGGCGAAATCGTCTGATTTACTTACGCCTGTCCCTTTCCATCGCATTTCGTGTAAGGCAATAATATCGGCTTTGTACTTCTTGATTACATCCGCCAAAGCGAACACTGCGTCTGTTCTGTACAACGTGCTCACATTCCAAGTGCAGATTCGCAGATCGTGGTCCTTTATACGTTTGCGGGGGTCGTCTTTGCTTTTTCATAGTAGGTTGGATTTTGCGAGAGTGGGCAACTAACCCGACGCCTCAACCTATTTTTTATAGTTCTAATGGGTGAACTCGCGGCACATATTAGCTCACTATTTCATCGGTGATGGAAAATAGCTCCACAGGTGGCACCCCTACGCCACCCTAAAGGCATTTTAAGGTCTTTAAAGGCTTCTATCGCCTAAAAAGGTATTTTAAGTCCTTTAAAGGCTTCTATCGCCTAAAAAAGGCATTTGAATTTTCTGTGGCCTAAAAAGCCATTTTAAGGCCTTTAAAGGCTTCTATCGCCTAAAAAAGGCATTTTAAGGTCTTTAAAGGTTTCTATCGCCCAAAAAGGCATTTAAAGGCCTTTGAAGGATTCTATCGCCTAAAAGAAGCATTTTAAGGCCTTTAAAGGCCTCACGCCTCGTTGAGGTCCCTGAAAAATAGTCTTTAATAAGTCCACGCCTTTGTAGGTCCTTGAAAAATTTTTTTAATAAATCCTCGCCTTTTGACATCCCTGAAAAATAGTCTTTAATAAGTCCACGCCTTTGTAGGTCCTTGAAATTTTTTTAATAAATCCTCGCCTTTTGGCATCCCTGAAAAATAGTCTTTAATAAGTCCACGCCTTTGTAGGTCCTTGAAAAAAATTTTTTTAATAAATCCTCGCCTTTTGACAGCCCTGAAAAATATACTTTTAAAAATTTACGCTTTGGATAGGTCCTTGAAAATACTTTTAATACCTTTGTTTTTTAGAGTGTATTATTTTTTGACAGTTATTAAAAAATAGTTTTAAAATATTCTATTAATTTTCTAATAGCCTAAATAATATTTTCGAAATTTTCCAATAATTAGAAAAATATTCTTTAATAAATCCACCGCTCAGTTGGCCCTTGAAAAATATTCTTTAATAAATCCACGCCTCAGTTGGCCCTTGAAAAATATTCTTTAATAAATCCACGCATCAGTTGGCCCTGGAAAAATATTCTTTAATAAATCCACGCCTCAGTTGGCCCTTGAAAAATATTCTTTAATAAATCCCCGCCTCAGTTGGCCCTTGAAAAATATTCTTTAATAAATCCACGCCTCAGTTGGCCCTTGAAAAATATTCTTTAATAAATCCACGCCTCAGTTAGCCCTTGAAAAATATTCTTTAATAAATCCACGCCTCAGTTGGCCCTTGAAAAATATTATTTAATAAATCCACGCCTCAGTTGGCAATTGAAAAATATTCTTTAATAAATCCACGCCTCAGTTGGCCCTTGAAAAATATTCTTTAATAAATCCACGCCTCAGTTGGCCCTTGAAAAATATTCTGAAATAAATCCACGCCTCAGTTGGCCCTTGAAAAATATTCTTTATTAAATCCACGCCTCAGTTGGCCCTTGAAAAATATTCTTTAATAAATCCCCGCCTCAGTTGGCCCTTGAAAAATATTCTTTAATAAATCCACGCCTCAGTTGGCCCTTGAAAAATATTTTTCAAGGGCCAACTGAGGCGTGGATTTATTAAAGAATATTTTTCAAGGGCCAACTGAGGCGTGGATTTATTAAAGGCGTGGATTTATTAAAAAATATTTTTCAAGGGCCAACTGAGGCGTGGATTTATTAAAGAATATTTTTCAAGGGCCAACTGAGGCGTGGATTTATTAAAAAATATTTTTCAAGGGCCAACTGAGGCGTGGATTTATTAAAGAATATTTTTCAAGGGCCAACTGAGGCGTGGATTTATTAAAAAATATTTTTCAAGGGCCAACTGAGGCGTGGATTTATTAAAGAATATTTTTCAAGGGCCAACTGAGGCGTGGATTTATTAAAGAATATTTTTCAAGGGCCAACTGAGGCGTGGATTTATTAAAGAATATTTTTCAAGGGCCAACTGAGGCGTGGATTTATTAAAGAATATTTTTCAAGGGCCAACTGAGGCGTGGATTTATTAAAGAATATTTTTCAAGGGCCAACTGAGGCGTGGATTTATTAAAGAATATTTTTCAAGGGCCAACTGAGGCGTGGATTTATTAAAGAATATTTTTCAAGGGCCAACTGAGGCGTGGATTTATTAAAGAATATTTTTCAAGGGCCAACTGAGGCGTGGATTTATTAAAGAATATTTTTCAAGGGCCAACTGAGGCGTGGATTTATTAAAGAATATTTTTCAAGGGCCAACTGAGGCGTGGATTTATTAAAGAATATTTTTCAAGGGCCAACTGAGGCGTGGATTTATTAAAGAATATTTTTCAAGGGCCAACTGAGGCGTGGATTTATTAAAGAATATTTTTCAAGGGCCAACTCAGGCGTGGATTTATTAAAGAATATTTTTCAAGGGCCAACTGAGGCGTGGATTTATTAAAGAATATTTTTCAAGGGCCAACTGAGGCGTGGATTTATTAAAGAATATTTTTCAAGGGCCAACTGAGGCGTGGATTTATTAAAGAATATTTTTCAAGGGCCAACTGAGGCGTGGATTTATTAAAGAATATTTTTCAAGGGCCAACTGAGGCGTGGATTTATTAAAGAATATTTTTCAAGGGCCAACTGAGGCGTGGATTTATTAAAGAATATTTTTCAAGGGCCAACTGAGGCGTGGATTTATTAAAGAATATTTTTCAAGGGCCAACTGAGGCGTGGATTTATTAAAGAATATTTTTCAAGGGCCAACTGAGGCGTGGATTTATTAAAGAATATTTTTCAAGGGCCAACTGAGGCGTGGATTTATTAAAGAATATTTTTCAAGGGCCAACTGAGGCGTGGATTTATTAAAGAATATTTTTCAAGGGCCAACTGAGGCGTGGATTTATTAAAGAATATTTTTCAAGGGCCAACTGAGGCGTGGATTTATTAAAGAATATTTTTCAAGGGCCAACTGAGGCGTGGATTTATTAAAGAATATTTTTCAAGGGCCAACTGAGGCGTGGATTTATTAAAGAATATTTTTCAAGGGCCAACTGAGGCGTGGATTTATTAAAGAATATTTTTCAAGGGCCAACTGAGGCGTGGATTTATTAAAGAATATTTTTCAAGGGCCAACTGAGGCGTGGATTTATTAAAGAATATTTTTCAAGGGCCAACTGAGGCGTGGATTTATTAAAGAATATTTTTCAAGGGCCAACTGAGGCGTGGATTTATTAAAGAATATTTTTCAAGGGCCAACTGAGGCGTGGATTTATTAAAGAATATTTTTCAAGGGCCAACTGAGGCGTGGATTTATTAAAGAATATTTTTCAAGGGCCAACTGAGGCGTGGATTTATTAAAGAATATTTTTCAAGGGCCAACTGAGGCGTGGATTTATTAAAGAATATTTTTCAAGGGCCAACTGAGGCGTGGATTTATTAAAGAATATTTTTCAAGGGCCAACTGAGGCGTGGATTTATTAAAGAATATTTTTCAAGGGCCAACTGAGGCGTGGATTTATTAAAGAATATTTTTCAAGGGCCAACTGAGGCGTGGATTTATTAAAGAATATTTTTCAAGGGCCAACTGAGGCGTGGATTTATTAAAGAATATTTTTCAAGGGCCAACTGAGGCGTGGATTTATTAAAGAATATTTTTCAAGGGCCAACTGAGGCGTGGATTTATTAAAGAATATTTTTCAAGGGCCAACTGAGGCGTGGATTTATTAAAGAATATTTTTCAAGGGCCAACTGAGGCGTGGATTTATTAAAGAATATTTTTCAAGGGCCAACTGAGGCGTGGATTTATTAAAGAATATTTTTCAAGGGCCAACTGAGGCGTGGATTTATTAAAGAATATTTTTCAAGGGCCAACTGAGGCGTGGATTTATTAAAGAATATTTTTCAAGGGCCAACTGAGGCGTGGATTTATTAAAGAATATTTTTCAAGGGCCAACTGAGGCGTGGATTTATTAAAGAATATTTTTCAAGGGCCAACTGAGGCGTGGATTTATTAAAGAATATTTTTCAAGGGCCAACTGAGGCGTGGATTTATTAAAGAATATTTTTCAAGGGCCAACTGAGGCGTGGATTTATTAAAGAATATTTTTCAAGGGCCAACTGAGGCGTGGATTTATTAAAGAATATTTTTCAAGGGCCAACTGAGGCGTGGATTTATTAAAGAATATTTTTCAAGGGCCAACTGAGGCGTGGATTTATTAAAGAATATTTTTCAAGGGCCAACTGAGGCGTGGATTTATTAAAGAATATTTTTCAAGGGCCAACTGAGGCGTGGATTTATTAAAGAATATTTTTCAAGGGCCAACTGAGGCGTGGATTTATCTGATTTATTAAAGAATATTTTTCAAGGGCCAACTGAGGCGTGGATTTATTAAAGAATATTTTTCAAGGGCCAACTGAGGCGTGGATTTATTAAAGAATATTTTTCAAGGGCCAACTGAGGCGTGGATTTATTAAAGAATATTTTTCAAGGGCCAACTGAGGCGTGGATTTATTAAAGAATATTTTTCAAGGGCCAACTGAGGCGTGGATTTATTAAAGAATATTTTTCAAGGGCCAACTGAGGCGTGGATTTATTAAAGAATATTTTTCAAGGGCCAACTGAGGCGTGGATTTATTAAAGAATATTTTTCAAGGGCCAACTGAGGCGTGGATTTATTAAAGAATATTTTTCAAGGGCCAACTGAGGCGTGGATTTATTAAAGAATATTTTTCAAGGGCCAACTGAGGCGTGGATTTATTAAAGAATATTTTTCAAGGGCCAACTGAGGCGTGGATTTATTAAAGAATATTTTTCAAGGGCCAACTGAGGCGTGGATTTATTAAGAATATTTTTCAAGGGCCAACTGAGGCGTGGATTTGAGGCGTGGATTTATTAAAGAATATTTTTCAAGGGCCAACTGAGGCGTGGATTTATTAAAGAATATTTTTCAAGGGCCAACTGAGGCGTGGATTTATTAAAGAATATTTTTCAAGGGCCAACTGAGGCGTGGATTTATTAAAGAATATTTTTCAAGGGCCAACTGAGGCGTGGATTTATTAAAGAATATTTTTCAAGGGCCAACTGAGGCGTGGATTTATTAAAGAATATTTTTCAAGGGCCAACTGAGGCGTGGATTTATTAAAGAATATTTTTCAAGGGCCAACTGAGGCGTGGATTTATTAAAGAATATTTTTCAAGGGCCAACTGAGGCGTGGATTTATTAAAGAATATTTTTCAAGGGCCAACTGAGGCGTGGATTTATTAAAGAATATTTTTCAAGGGCCAACTGGGGCGTGGATTTATTAAAGAATATTTTTCAAGGGCCAACTGAGGCGTGGATTTATTAAAGAATATTTTTCAAGGGCCAACTGAGGCGTGGATTTATTAAAGAATATTTTTCAAGGGCCAACTGAGGCGTGGATTTATTAAAGAATATTTTTCAAGGGCCAACTGAGGCGTGGATTTATTAAAGAATATTTTTCAAGGGCCAACTGAGGCGTGGATTTATTAAAGAATATTTTTCAAGGGCCAACTGAGGCGTGGATTTATTAAAGAATATTTTTCAAGGGCCAACTGAGGCGTGGATTTATTAAAGAATATTTTTCAAGGGCCAACTAAAGGGCGTGGATTATTTTTTAAAGAATATTTTTTCAAGTCACCCAAACAAGGCGTGGATTTTTTAAAGAATATTTTTTCAAGTCACCCAAACAAGGCGTGGATATTTTTTTCACCCAAACAAGGCGTGGATTTTTTATTTTTTCAAGTCACCCAAACAAGGCGTGGATTTTTTAAAGAATATTTTTTCAAGTCACCCAAACAAGGCGTGGATTTTTTAAAGAATATTTTTTCAAGTCACCCAAACAAGGCGTGGATTTTTTAAAGAATATTTTTTCAAGTCACCCAAACAAGGCGTGGATTTTTTAAAGAATATTTTTTCAAGTCACCCAAACAAGGCGTGGATTTTTTAAAGAATATTTTTTCAAGTCACCCAAACAAGGCGTGGATTTTTTAAAGAATATTTTTTCAAGTCACCCAAACAAGGCGTGGATTTTTTAAAGAATATTTTTTCAAGTCACCCAAACAAGGCGTGGATTTTTTAAAGAATATTTTTTCAAGTCACCCAAACAAGGCGTGGATTTTTTAAAGAATATTTTTTCAAGTCACCCAAACAAGGCGTGGATTTTTTAAAGAATATTTTTTCAAGTCACCCAAACAAGGCGTGGATTTTTTAAAGAATATTTTTTCAAGTCACCCAAACAAGGCGTGGATTTTTTAAAGAATATTTTTTCAAGTCACCCAAACAAGGCGTGGATTTTTTAAAGAATATTTTTTTTGTAGTGTTGGCGGTTTATTTGGGATACTATTTGTATTTTGTTTTTGCAAAATAGTCAGGCTGAATCCCATTGAATATTTTTTAAGAATACCAAATCGTGGATTATTTAAAAAATATTTTTTCAAAAATACCAAATTGTGAATTATTTAAAAAATATTTTTTCAAGAATACCAAATCGTGGATTAAAAAAAAAAACAAAATTGCGATAATACCAAAGGCGACTTCAATATAATGTGTCTTTAAATAATCCACGCCCCAAAGGCCCCTAAAAAATTCTTCTTTAAATAATCCACGCATCAAAGGCCCCTAAAAAAATTCTTCTTTAAATAATCCACGCCTCAAAGGCCCCTAAAAAATTCTTCTTTTAATAATCCACGCCTCAAAGGCCCCTAAAAAATTCTTCTTTTAATAATCCACGCCTCAAAGGCCCCTAAAAAATTCTTCTTTAAATAATCCACGCCTCAAAGGCCCCTAAAAAATTCTTCTTTTAATAATCCACGCCTCAAAGGCCCCTAAAAAATTCTTCTTTAAATAATCCACGCCTCAAAGGCCCCTAAAAATTCTTCTTTTAATAATCCACGCTTAAAAGGCCTTTATAAAAGTCTTCTTAAAATAATCCACGCCTAGGAGGCCTCTATAAAATTAGTCTTTAAATAATCCACGCCTAGGAGGCCTCTATAAAATTTGTCTTTAAATAATCCACGCATAGGAGGCCTCTATAAAAATCTTCTTTAAAAGATCCACGCCTAGGAGGCCTCTATAAAATTTGTCTTTAAATAATCCACGCCTAGGAGGCCTCTATAAAATTTGTCTTTAAATAATCCACGCCTAGGGGGCCTCTATAAAATTTGTCTTTAAATAATCCACGCCTAGGAGGCCTCTATAAAATTTGTCTTTAAATAATCCACGCCTAGATGGCCTCTATAAAATGTGTCTTTAAATAATCCACGCCTAGAAGGCCTCTATAAAATGTGTCTTTAAATAATCCAAGCCTAGAAGGCCTCTATAAAATGTGTCGTTAAATAATCCAAGCCTAGAAGGCCTCTATAAAAGTCTCCTTTTAATAATCCAGGCCGAGAAAGCCTCTATAAAATTCTTCTTTAAATAATCCACGCCTAGGACGCCTCTATAAAACTCTTCTTTAAATAAATTCTTCTAAAATTCTTCTATAAAAATCTTCCTGAAATAATCTACGCCTAGAAGGCCTCTATAAAAATCTTCTTTAAAAGATCCACGCCTCAAATGCCTCTATAAAATTTGTCTTTAAATGATCCACGCCTAGGAGGCCTCTATAAAATTTGTCTTTAAATAATCCACGCCTAGGAGGCCTCTATAAAATTTGCCTTTAAATAATCCACGCCTAGGAGGCCTCTATAAAATTTGTCTTTAAATAATCCACGCCTAGGGGGCCTCTATAAAATTTGTCTTTAAATAATCCACGCCTAGGAGGCCTCTATAAAATTTGTCTTTAAATAATCCACGCCTAGGGGGCCTCTATAAAATTTGTCTTTAAATAATCCACGCCTAGGAGGCCTCTATAAAATTTGTCTTTAAATAATCCACGCCTAGGAGGCCTCTATAAAATTTGTCTTTAAATAATCCACGCCTAGGAGGCCTCTATAAAATTTGTCTTTAAATAATCCACGCCTAGGAGGCCTCTATAAAATTTGTCTTTAAATAATCCACGCCTAGGAGGCCTCTATAAAATTTGTCTTTAAATAATCCACGCCTAGGAGGCCTCTATAAAATTTGTCTTTAAATAATCCACGCCTAGGAGGCCTCTATAAAATTTGTCTTTAAATAATCCACGCCTAGGAGGCCTCTATAAAGTTTGTCTTTAAATAATCTACGCCTAGGAGGCCTCTATAAAATTTGTCTTTAAATAATCCACGCCTAGGAGGCCTCTATAAAATTTGTCTTTAAATAATCCACGCCTAGGAGGCCTCTATAAAACTTGTCTTTAAATAATCCACGCCTAGGAGGCCTCTATAAAATTTGTCTTTAAATAATCCACGCCTAGGAGGCCTCTATAACATTTGTCTTTAAATAATCCACGCCTAGGAGGCCTCTATAAAATTTATCTTTAAATAATCCACGCCTAGGAGGCCTCTATAAAATTTGTCTTTAAATAATCCACGCCTAGGAGGCCTCTATAAAATTTGTCTTTAAATAATCCACGCCTAGGAGGCCTCTATAAAATTTGTCTTTAAATAATCCACGCCTAGGAGGCCTCTATAAAATTTGTCTTTAAATAATCCACGCCTAGGAGGCCTCTATAATTCACGCCTAGGAGGCCTCTATAAAATTAGTCTTTAAATAATCCACGCCTAGGAGGCCTCTATAATTCACGCCTAGGAGGCCTCTATAAAATTAGTCTTTAAATAATCCACGCCTAGGAGGCCTCTATAAAATTTGTCTTTAAATAATCCACGCCTAGGAGGCCTCTATAAAATTTGTCTTTAAATAATCCACGCCTAGGAGGCCTCTATAATTCACGCCTAGGAGGCCTCTATAAAATTAGTCTTTAAATATCCACGCCTCTATAAAATTAGTCTTTAAATAATCCACGCCTAGGAGGCCTCTATAATTCACGCCTAGGAGGCCTCTATAAAATTAGTCTTTAAATAATCCCCGCCTAGGAGGCTTCTATAAAATTCTTCTTTAAACAATCCTTGCCTTGAATACCTCAATAAAATTATTTTTTAAATAATCCACGCCTAGGAGGCCTCCATAAAATGTGTCTTTAAATAATTTACGCCTTTGAGGCCTCTATAAAATTTGTCTTTAAATAATCCACGCCTAGGAGGCCTCTATAATTCACGCCTAGGAGGCCTCTATAAAATTAGTCTTTAAATAATCCCCGCCTAGGAGGCTTCTATAAAATTCTTCTTTAAACAATCCTTGCCTTGAATACCTCAATAAAATTCTTCTTCAAATAATCCACGCCTAGAAGGCCTCTATAAAAGTCTCCTTTTAATAATCCACGCCTAGAAGGCCTATATTAAATTCTTCTTTAAATAATCCACGCCTAGAAGGCCTCTATAAAATTCATCGTTAAATAATTCGCCCCTGGATGGTCCTAAAAAATCTTCTTTAAATAATCCCCGCCTCAAAGCCTTTAAAATTCTTCTTTATTTTTTTTTAATCTACTTCCCAACCTCCATTCAGAGTCATTGTCACTTTTATTTGTTGCACTCGACAATAAAAGTTATTCAATGTTCGCTGATGCCAAATTGCATGGCAGTTGGCCGCATTACCGCATAACATGGTTGGCGGATTATGCCATTACCACTAAACAAAAAAAGACAGTAGCAACAACCACATCTAACAGCAATTGCAATTTGTGTGGCAAACGAAAGTGCAAGTAGAACTAGTTTTGCTTGCAACGTGCAACGCGGTTTTCGCTTTTTTCCTCATCGTCATCATTACCCTCCCCTTTGGCTATTTGTTGAAGATAAAAATCGCTTTGTTTTGTTTTAATTTTTATTTTTCCTTTTGGTTATTTTCTTTTTCTTTCTTTATTTTTTTATTGCAGACGATAGATAGAAAGAGTGTGGCAGTGGCACTATTGGTTGTGGCAGTATTTCAGTTCACCAGTATTCGTCGAGCGGAAGTGTTTGTTTTGTTCGCGTTTGGAAGGAAAGGAAGCTTTACAAGTCCAGAGGCAAAAAAACTGATAAGAAAAACAACTAGCCAGTGGTGTTCAATTTTTTTTACCAAAAAAACACAATTATTTAAATTATGGCCGATCAAGTTATTAAGCCAGGAGGGTAAGTCGAACATTATTAATTTGCATAAAAATTTACACCTTGAATTATCACTTCAATTAATCCGACAACTTGCATTTAAATAACTGATTTAGAGGTTAGATATTGAAAAAAATGACACTATTATTGGGGCTGACCCCAATAATTTCTACTAAGTGACTGTAATTTCAATGAAATCAGGTTATTAATAAACACATTTTTTTATATTTTTCAGAACAAATCCGCTATTAAAACGTATCTTTGATATTATTCAAGATGTTTTCGATTTTATTGTACTGATCGTTCAGATGACATTGGAAATATTTAAGGCTGGGGTGGAGAAAATAGTTGGTCGAGAGCCGAAGGATATTAGTGGTGAAATTGTATTGGTAAGTTCCGAAGCTTTCTAATGTAACCTCCCAAGTCGATTGGATTGAAAATTATCTTTTCTTTCAGATTACCGGCTCAGGACATGGTATAGGTCGTGAACTGACAATGCAATATGTTAGCCAACACAGTACGGTCATATGTGTTGATATCAATGAGAAAAACAATGAGGAGACAATGAAGAAGGCCAAAGCCCTCAATAGGGGAGTGGTCCACAGTTACATGTGAGTTCGAAAAAAATATTCTTTAAATGAAGCCCCGAAGGTTTTTAGAAAATTATGCTTTAAATCATCTAAGCCTCGAGGCTTTTAGGAAATTATTTTTTAAATTATCCAAGCCTCGAGGCTTTTAGAAAATTATTTTTTAAATAATCCACGACTTGAAGGCCTCTAAAAATATATTCTTTAAATAATCCACGCCTGGAAGACCTCTAAAAATATTTTCTTTAAATAATCTACACCTAGAAGACCTCTATAAATAATCTACGCCTAGAAGACCTCTAAAAATATTTTCTTTAAATAATCTACACCTAGAAGACCTCTATAAATAATCTACGCCTAGAAGACCTCTAAAAATATTTTCTTTAAATAATCTACACCTAGAAGACCTCTATAAATAATCTACGCCTAGAAGACCTCTAAAAATATTTTCTTTAAATAATCTACACCTAGAAGACCTCTATAAATAATCTACGCCTAGAAGACCTCTATAAATAATCTACGCCTAGAAGACCTCTATAAATAATCTACGCTTATAAGACCTCTATAAATAATCTACGCCTAGAACACCTCTATAAATAATCTACGCCTAGAAGACCTCTATAAATAATCTACACCTATAAGACCTCTATAAATAATCTACGCCTAGAAGACCTCTATAAATAATCTACGCCTAGAAGACGTCTATAAATAATCTACGCCTAGGAGACCTCTATAAATAATCTACGCCTAGAAGACCTCTATAAATAATCTACGCCTAGAAGACCTCTATAAATAATCTACGCCTAGAAGACCTCTATAAATAATATACGCCTAGAAGACCTCTATAAATAATCTACGCCTAGAAGACGTCTATAAATAATCTACGCCTAGAAGAACTCTATAAATAATCCAAGCCTGGAAGTCCTATAAACATATTTTCCTTAAATGATCTGCTCTTAGAAGACTTCTAAAAATTATTCTTGAAATACTCCACGACTAGAAGACCTCTAAAAAATTCTTCTTTAAATAATCCACGCCTAGAAGAGGCCTAGGAGGCCTCTAGAAAACTATTTTTTAAATAATCCAACCCTAGGAGGCCTCCATAAAATTATTCATTAAATAATCCACACCTGGAAGAGCTCTATAAAATACTTCTATAAATAATTCACGCCTGGAAGAGCTCTATAATATTATTTTTTTAAAATATACGCTCCTGAGGGCCCTAAAAAAATCTTCTTTAAATAATCCCCGCCTCAAAGCCTTTAAAAATTCTTCTTTAATTTTTTTTTAATCTACTTCCCAACCTCCATTCCCGCCATTGCAGCAATTCAGAGTCATTGTCACTTTTATTTGTTGCACTCGACAATAAAAGTTATTCAATGTTCGCTGCTGCCAAATTGCATGGCAGTTGGCCGCATTATAAAATTCTGCTTTAAATAATCCACGCCTAGAAGACCTCTATAAAATTCTGCTTTAAATAATCCACGCCTAGAAGACCTCTATAAAATTCTGCTTTAAATAATCCACGCCTAGAAGACCTCTATAAAATTCTGCTTTAAATAATCCACGCCTAGAAGACCTCTATAAAATTCTGCTTTAAATAATCCACGCCTAGAAGACCTCTATAAAATTCTGCTTTAAATAATCCACGCCTAGAAGACCTCTATAAAATTCTGCTTTAAATAATCCACGCCTAGAAGACCTCTATAAAATTCTGCTTTAAATAATCCACGCCTAGAAGACCTCTATAAAATTCTGCTTTAAATAATCCACGCATGCCTTTAGAAAATTCTCCTTTAAATAATCCACGCCTAGCATGCCTTTAGAAATGTCTCCTTTAAATAATCCACGCCTAGCATGCCTTTAGAAATGTCTACTTCAAAAATAATCCACGCCTAGAAGGCCTTTAGAAAATTCTTCCTTAAATAATCCACGACCGGAAAAGCTCTAAAAAATTCTTCATTAAATAATCCACGCCTAGAAGACCTCTATAAAATTATTCTTCGAATGAACCACGCCTAGAAGCCCTTTAGACAATTATTCTTTAAATAAATCACGCTTAGAAGAACTCTATTAAATTATTCTCTAAATAATCCACAACCTATATAATATTATTTTTGTCTCTTCCCTCTCCCTCCAGCTGTGATGTAACTGATCGTGAAGCCGTTTTAAATTTAGCCGACAAAATAAAACGTGATATCGGTCCGGTATCGGTGCTGATAAATAATGCCGGTATTATGCCAACAAAACCATTGGAAAAACAAACCCCTGAAGAGATACGGCGTACCTTCGACATCAATGTATTTGCCCATTTCTGGACATTGGAAGCATTTTTACCCCAGATGAAGCAACAAAATCGCGGTCACATTATTGCCATCTCCTCGATGTGCGGTGTCGTCGGTATGCCCAATTTGGTGCCATATTGTGCCTCGAAATTTGCTGTACGAGGTATGATGGAAGCTTTGCATAATGAAATGCATTTGGGACCATATAAAAATTTGGTAAGAAGAAACCCCTATTAGTCCTACCAAAATAATTTCTATTTGTTCTTATTCTGGTTCCTTTTCAGATAAAATTCACCGCCATTTATCCCTATGCCGTGGACACGGGCCTCTGTGAAAGTCTCAATTCTAGATTTCCCTCAGTGCTGGCCATGTTGGATCCCAAATATGTGGCAGAGAAAATCATTGAAGCCCATCGCTGTGAACTGACCAATGTGGCATTGCCATCGTATATGTTTCATTTAAATAACTGGACCCGCCTACTGCCGCATACCGCCGCACTTTTATTGTTCGACTATATGAACTGTGCAATAGGTTGTAAATAAGTTATGGCATTTGTTATTGTAAGAAGTAAATAATATATATATATATATATATATATTTTTTTTAATAAATATTTTGTACTATTTGAAAAAAAAAAAATGCTTAAATAATCCACGACTTGAAGATCTCTATAAAATGATTCTTTAAATAAACCACGCCTTGAAGATCTCTATAAAATGATTCTTTAAATAATCCACGCCTGGAAGATCTCTATAAAATGATTATTTAAATAATCCACGCCTGGGAGATCTCTATAAAATACTTCTTTAAATAATCCACGCCTGGAAGACCTCTATAAAATAATTCTTTAAATAATCCACGCCTAGAAGACCTCTATAAAATAATTCTTTAAATAATCCACGCCTAGAAGGTCACTATAAAATTCTTCTTTTAATAATTATTCTTTAAATAATCCACGCCTAGAAGGTCACTATAAAATTCTTCTTTTAATAATTATTCTTTAAATAATCCGATATAAAATTCTTCTTTTAATAATTATTCTTTAAATAATCCACGCCTAGAAGGCCGCTATAAAATTATTCTTTAAATAATCCACGCCTAGAAGGCCGCTATAAAATTATTCTTTAAATAATCCACGCCTAGAAGGCCGCTATAAAATTATTCTTTCAATAATCCACGCCTAGAAGGCCGCTATAAAATTATTCTTTAAATAATCCACGCCTAAAAGGCCGCTAAAAAATTATTCTTTAAATAATCCACGCCAAGAAGGCCGCATTAAAAATATTCTTTAAATAATCCACGCCTAGAAGGCCGCATTAAAAATATTCTTTAAATAATCCACGCCTATAAGGCCGCTATAAAATTATTCTTTAAGTAATCCACGCCTAGAAGGCCACTATAAAATTATTCTTTAAATAATCCACGCCTAGAAGGTCGCTATAAAATTATTCTTTAAATAATCCACGCCTAGAAGGTCGCTATAAAATTATTCTTTAAATAATCCACGCCTAGAAGGCCGCTATAAAATTATTCTTTAAATAATCCACGCCTGGATGCCGCTATAAAATTATTCTTTCAATAATCCACGCCTAGAAGGCCGATATAAAATTATTCTTTAAATAATCCACGCCTAGAAGGCCACTATATAATTATTCTTTAAATAATCCACGCCTAGAAGGTCGCTATAAAATTATTCTTTAAATAATCCACGCCTAGAAGAGCTCTATAAAATTCTTCTTTAAATAATCCACGCCTTGAAGACCTCTATAATTTTTTTCTTAAACTCTATAAAATTATCCTTTAAGGGAACCCCACCCATTCTCTATTTTAATTTTTCAACATTTTCAAAGGGCTGGTAAATCAATACCAATGCTTGTTAAGGTATGTACCGGACCTTTAAAAACATATTTTAGGAAAATCGCCGATTTTTTATCAAAAACCAAGATAAAAAATAAGGAAGTTCTTCACCGATTGGCTTTATCCTAGTTCATACGATAGCTATACGCTCACAGATAAACGTGTAAAAATTTGGAATCGATTGGGTTATTAGTTTTTGAGTTATCGTGCCCGCCATTCGTTTAGAGAAAAACGCGTTTAAAGTTTGAGAAGCCCTTTAGCCGTCACTTGATGCTGACAGAATAAATCGGCTATATCTTCAAGAGTTCTTGAGATTTTCACTTGAAATTTTGTAGGGACATTCTTGAATTAGTGTAGATTCGAATTAAGTCAAAAAAAATTTTGACCCCGAGAATGGGGGGGTCCCCTTAAATAACCTATGCCTAGAAGGTCGCTATAAAAATTATCTGTAAGTAATCCACGCCAGGACCCAATAAATGTTTTTTTTTTGCTACAAAATCCGCACTTCATAACAACAACAAAATATATGTATTTACAAAAACAATAACAAAAAATAATTCATTCAACTCCCCTTTCTTCATTTGGCCCAAAGGCCACAGAAGGCTTGACCACCGACCTCCTACGGGGCTTCAATAATCCCGACTCCTTTAAACTATCTCGCTGTGTTGAATCCCCTTCCCTCGGCATCTTTGGTTCATAAAAATCCATATAATTTTCCGTAGCCACTCGTCGTATAGCTGGAGGTGTTGAGGGTCTAACCAATTCATTGGCTTCATGAATTTTGAGATGGGTAAAAACAGGAATATACGAAGCGGTTATATCCAAATCGATACGTTGCTCCACTGCACTGCGTCCTGGCAGCTGGAAATGTTTACCCAAGATGGGAGCACGCAACGATTGGCCATATAAACGAGATATATTATCTTGATCATCCTCCACACCACCATCACCATTAGGGTCTTTGGAGGAAGCTGCTTGATTTGATTTTTCCTTGGGATATGCCATGGGAAAGTTGTCCAATTGTTGACCGGTAATGACCTAAAGAGAGAGAAAGTTGATTTATTTTTTCTTTTGATTCAGATATCCCCCTACCTTCATGGTTGTCGAACTGGCCACCTTTTGTATATCGGGTGGCATGCGAAACTTTTCATATTTCTCTTCAACTGATTCGAAGGGCGATAATTTCATCCAAGGCAATGGGGACCCTAAAGTACCCAAATAACGGCCACCCAGTGACCACAGACGGCAGGAGCAATCGTGACTGCCCCTAAAATAAAATAACTTCGTAATTATTATTTCAATAATTTGTTTAATTAAATAAAAATCATATTTACGTTATTAATATTTTCGTTTGATTTATATAGGCAATTGAATTGATGGCCCTTAGATGCCCCTTGTAGGAGCTAACCAGCAACGGCTCCGTCTGATGGCGTACTGCTCGCTTGGATCTCGTTAGAAATCTGTCATTTCGCAAAAATATAAATTGTAACCGCAACAATGGCATGTTAACTTTCACTTTATCCTTTTCGGGTATCCTGGAGGGAGGAAGGAGTGTGGAGGAGGAAATCATAAGTCAACAGGTATGATAGTGTATGTGTGAAGGCAGGGTGGTGGCGGCCCACAATGACAATTCATAAAGATGTCATTAAATATGACAAGTCATGTTCCGGGCTGGTAGACATGTAAACGATTTGGTACCCCCGAACAAAATTTGATTGCTCCTGAAGGCAATAAGCAGAACTACACTAGGCTACAAGGAAACAATTTTTGTGTAAGGCAGCGAAGAGACGATTTTTTAAAAGGGTGAATTATTTACAGAATAATTTTATAGAGCTCCTCAAGGCGTGGATTATTTAAAGAAGAATCTTATAGAGGTCTTCAAGGCGTGGATTATTTAAAGAAGAATTTTATAGAGCTCCTCAAGGCGTGGATTATTTAAGGAAAAAATTTATAGAGCTCCTCAAGGCGTAGATTATTCTAAGAATAATTTTATAGGGGTCTCCAAGGCGTCGATTATTCTAAGAATAATTTTATAGGAGTCTTCAAGGCATGGATTATTTAAAGTAGAATTTTATAGAGCTCGTGGTGTGGATTTTTTAGAGAAGAATTTTATATAGGTGTCTATTATTAGAAGAATTATTCTATAGAGCTCTTCCAGGCGTGGATTATATAAAGAATAATTTTATAAAGGTCTTCCAGGTGTCTATTATTAGGAGAATTGTTCTATAGAGCTCTTCCAGGCGTGGATTACTTAATGAATAATTTTATAGAGGTCTTCCAGGTGTCTATTATTAGGAGAATTGTTCTATAGAGCTCTTCCAGGCGTGGATTACTTTATGAATAATTTTATAGAGGTCTTCCAGGTGTCTATTATTAGGAGAATTGTTCTATAGAGCTCTTCCAGGCGTGGATTACTTTATGAATAATTTTATAGAGGTCTTCCAGGTGTCTATTATTAGGAGAATTGTTCTATAGAGCTCTTCCAGGCGTGGATTACTTTATGAATGATTTTATAGAGGTCTTCCAGCCGTGGTTGATTTAATGAATAGTTTTATAGAGTCTTACAAGCTTGTATTTATCTTGTAAAGTGTTTCCAATCTCATTTCTCTGTTGTCCTGTGTATAATTTCTTCAAGTAATTCATTTTTCTTATGGAATTGTTTGTCAATTTTGTCAAAGTTTGTCCACCCCCTCCAAAAACAGTCATAAATGTCATGCAAACATAATTTTAATAAGTTCTACTTTTTGCGGAATTTCATATTAGTTCGTGTTATCATTTATCTTCATATTTCGTGACAGGATATTCCACCCACCAAAAGCTTACAATAACAACAACAACTAATACAGATAAATTGTTTTGTAACTCAGTCGTCGGCGGGGTAATAACGTTTCAGTTTCTTGGGTACGCTACATAAAGGGTTAACAAGGGTTAAAGGGTTAAGTTATTAAAAATAGTTTTCATGGTTATGGGAGGATGGTCCTTCGATGACATATTTCGTTGAAAAAATTGTGCTTTGAAAAAAGTGAATCTCAGCGAAGATGAAAGCGCTAACTTCATGGATCGTTGGAAATTGATGGTTACGAGGCTGAGTTTTCCTCCTCCTCCTTGAAGAAATGAATGGCTCATCAAGAAAGGCAACCACTATAGGTGTCACTGCTAAGGAAGTCTCCGACCATAAGAATTACCGGAGAGCAATTAACTTTGCCAACCGGTTCATCGAGCGGAATAGGAACACGATTATCGACAAGAAATTCCTTCAGATCAAGAGGGATCTTAAATTTAAGTTCTCATTAAACTATTGGAGAAGAAGAATTCGTATCCGTAACGTGTAAAGTAACCCTCCAGCGGAGGAGGCAACTCTGGAGATGCCCGAGCACGACTGGGAAAATTATGTCAAGGACTTCTTATCAATCAGGACATTCGAGAGTTTTCCAGAGATGACTGTAGAGTGGTGAGCGAACGAGCTGCCAACCGGTTGCCGTCACTATCCTTCGTACTGACTCCAACCTACGATCTATCCACCCTCGTCGGGATTAATGTGACTCCAACCAACGTGCAATAAACATCGTCCGAGTACCTATAATAGAAAACCCTCTGCCAACAGTCCTAACATATCGTTTTTCTCTCTATTAAAAATTCCACAACGAAAATAAATTCTTTTGACGATCATGACTCCCTTTGAACCTATCCCAGCTTCAAAGTAGTAAACATGTCGTCATACCACCCCAAATGGGGAACGCGAAGCAGGAATTGTTCGCGATGAAACGGGAACCTCAAACATAACCAGTGACAGTGAAGAGGATGCGGTCTTCGGATGAGTAGCAACTAGCCGCGAAGAGACCACGGAGAAGGTCGCTTGAAATTCGCCAAACTGCTTTGTATACGCCGGTTACGTCAACGTGGACACCTACCAAGGGCGGCAAGAATACCAAAAAAAATCCGTTTCGAAGCAAGGCTCCTAGGACATAATCCTAAATCTCCATGGTGTAGGAATTATACATGCCACGACTTTACTCATTAATAGAATCCGCAAACTCACCCAAAATTCTCAATATACCATATCTTGATATAACCAAATGCAGTTCCGTTAAACAAATAACGATTCTTGCGATCTGTAGCCATGGCCAGGACACAATCTCCCGTCTTATGAATGGCATTAAATTGATCCAAATAGCCGCCATGATGATGATGAGAATAGATTTGTATTACACCCGTTTCCAGAGAGACAAATACACTACCTAAAAGAAATCAATGAGCAGACATCATTTATTACCCTTCGAAATAGTTCCTCATTCCTCACCATGTTCCCGATTCATGGGCCGGGTTTGTAAAAATAACACCGCCTGCACCGACATGGGTAGCGACTCACTTCGCTCACTATGCTGCTCCTCCAAGCTGATAGCCTCACCTTCATCGGCCTCCTTAAGGCGGCGACCCTTAAATCGTTCCCTTTTCGTTTGTTTCTTTTCCAATTCTCTGATCCGATCCGATATGGATTTACGTACATAACGCGATATACTGACATGATATGATTGTCTTCTACGCTCACTAGCACGTCTCAGCTCTTCCGAATCTTCATCCTCTGCTTCATCGTCTTCCGGGCGATGATATTTCAGTTCAATAAATTTATCCGGTGTGGCAACATTGTAACGTCGATATGGTTGACCCGTTTCCAATTTCCAAAATATCAATTCACCCGAATAGGTGGCAGTTATGACACCTTCACCCAGTTTTACATCGGCACAGGTGATATCATCCGTATGGAACATGGGCCATTTTTTGGCATCACCATACTCACGACCCTCGGCATCATTGAATTCCGTTACCTGCATATCCCAGCCAACGGCTAGGATTCTAAAAAATAATTCTTTCTTTAAAAGTTGTAAAAGTTCTTTATTATCAAATTCTCCCTTACCTCTCCACAACCCATATCACTGCAGTGACTTCATGTTCCGCTCGAATACTCATATTCCGAATACACACCGCATTATTATAATTCCATATTTTCAGCGAACCATCTCGAGCTCCGGTCAGCAAAAATTGTTCCAGTGGATCAAAGCAGGCTGCTGTAATTTCGATATCAATATTCTCTCCGTACATTTGCTTGGTATGACAATTTTTCATAATAATTTTCCTACGACCGGTCCATGGATCCCAAACAATGATATAACTATCCAAACCGCAGGTGACAACATTTCGAAACAGCCGATTATATAAAACCACCGAGACCGGAGCAGCATGAGTATTGCCATCTGTCAGATCCACCCGCACCCGAGGGTTGCATTTCAAGGCGACCAATTTGCGACCGCCCACCAGGAGAACTCGCATATGGGGGTGATAGTAATAGGCCAAATCTGTTTCCCCAGGTATTAGGCGTACCAAATCACCATAGGTCTGCAGCAGGACATGTTCCGTTAGATCCCAAACTTTGATGATTTTTTGGTAGTCCACACTAGAAATCCACATAAAAATATCATGTTCCCAAAAATGGGGTCTGGAATTCTGATAGCTCACCTGTAAACCTTCTTTTCATCAGGTTGGACAAATACCATAACGATCCCACCATTATGACCCGTCAAAATTCCCGAAGGTTCACCGGGTATATAGACATCCCAAATTCGTACAAAGGTATCCGGGCCACCGGTTACAACAATGTTGTTCTTCTCATCCACAAAGAAGGTGGTGACACCCTAGGAAGGAAAATATTTTTTAAAACACCCACACCTTGAGAATCATAGAAAAAATATTCAATAAAAAATCCACGCCTTGGTGATCATGGAAAAAAAATTATATTTTTTAATCCTCGAGTCCATCAGAAATATTCTTTTAAAAACCCACTCCTTGAAAAAGATATTCTTAAAAAAATCTCCACCTTACCAAAGGTATCCGAAAAATAGTCTTCTCGTCCCCATTGGCCACTATCAGCCCTGGACATCGTCCCCGATATTTTTTCGTATTCCGATATTCGGCAGCCGAAAATAGGGAATTCAAACGCATCGAATAGAAGGTCTGTTGTATAAGTTCGCTATGGATATTCGGATATTCGTGGACAATGAACTGTGGAAGTTTTCCCTACAACAAAGAACAAATTGTATTTCCTCTTCTCCTCACCCTCCAAAGGTTCCCTTTACCTTAATTATATCCGACCAGAAAACTTCTACCAACGCCGCTCCAGGCTTCGACTGGAATGGTCCTCTCAAATGTGGATTAAATTCCAAAATGCGAACATTACCACCATAGTCGCCCAAAACTAGGCGAGAATTTGTTCTGCCATTCGGAAAGAAGCTGTAGGACATACAGCAAACAGCATAGGGCATACTGCGAACTACAATCCGCAAGGTAAATGTGGAGGCCACTGTTTCATGAAATCGCAATTCCCGTTCTGTGGAAGAGGTACAGACAATGCTAACATCCGACAAAGCCTGGATGGCCAATATCCAGGTGGACATTTTCAAGTGGACTGGGGATCACAGAAATGCATTAGAGGTTATTTTTCGAGGTTATAATATTCCCAAACTTACTACTTTCCGACATGCCACTGCGCAAAGGTTCCAAATTGGGCGACCAAAATCTTATTTGACCCTCCTTGCTACCCGTTATCCAAACACCGGTATTTTCTGGGGTATCATTCACAGACAAACTTGCCAATTTACGTTTCATTTCTTCGGCTTCTTCATCGAAATCCTCATCATCATCATCTCCAGCACCAAACTGCGCCTCCTCTTCATCGAATCGCTCCTCCTCCGCCTCATTCAGCAAAAAATCCGAACAAATCTTCATCAAACTGATACAACATACCGCAGATTTATGTTCCGATTTCCTAACCATGGGCTGGGATGATATGGGCAATGTCAACGCTTCCTTTTGACCCGATGGATCATCGTCCTGGAAACCAAATATCAAATACGATACAAATTCATTCCAATCGCATTTGAAATCACGATTTTGATTTATTTTCAAAAATAACCGCTGATATTCGAGGTCATTAAAAGTTATGTTGAGATATTCCAACTCTTCACGCAGCTCGGCATAGCTAAGTTTTCGTTTTGTCACGAAACGTTCATGCAGCTGTTCAATTTCATGCGACTTCAACCATTCGTGTAAACGTTCGGGTCGTTCGACAATGTCGTGGGAACATTCTGAAGATACCGATTGATATTCGATAAGGGGGCGGTCCTGATCGGCAGAGAAATCGAGTGGGTCCATTGGAGGTAAACCAACAAAAATCGGAAGGAAATTATTAAAAAATATAAAATATTTTTTGAATGAAAAATTTGAGGTTATAACGAACCAACTAGGAATATTTCAAGGTAGATATAATTAATATACCTTGGAATATTTTTAAATGCATTTTTAAAAAAATATTTTTTCATTGACCCAATAAGGCGTAGATTTTTAAAAGAATAATTGACCCAAATAGATTTTCAAAAGAATAATTTCTCATTGACCCAATAAGGCGTAGATTTTTAAAAGAATAATTTCTCATTGACCCAATAAGGCGTAGATTTTTAAAAGAATATTTTCTCATTGACCCAATAAGGAGTAGATTTTTAAAAGAATAATTTCTCATTGACCCAATAAGGCGTAGATTTTTAAAAGAATATTTTCTCATTGACCCAATAAGGCGTAGATTTTTAAAAGAATATTTTCTCATTGACCCAATAAGGCGTAGATTTTTAAAAGAATATTTTCTCATTGACCCAATAAGACAACCAATTTTTTGTTTAAAATTATTTCATTTAAATTTTTTAGTTTTTTCACCTTTTAATTAAAATTACATATTTATTTATTTTCTTTAGAGGAGACACTTAAACGCTAACAATTTTGTATTTATATAAAATGAAATCCAAAGATATAAGATAAAAAATATAGCTTGATATTTTTATATACAACGTTGTATCACATCATTGATACCGGTGCCACGATCGCCATATTCACCACCACGTTTATATGAAACGGATACTTTATTTTTCCAACCATCACGAGGACTTGATAACTGAAATAATAAGAAAAACGGAAAAAATAATTAATATAAATTAAAATAATTAATTTCAAAATTTCTAAATTCGCAGTTTGTTTTGTAAAATCAAGTCATTCTGAAATTTTTCAGAAAGAAGCCATCTATTCTCTGAGTCATTTACTTAAGAAAGTACTTAGACCTTCAATATTTGAAATTGTATGCGACCCTTAAATTTATTTGGGGATTATGTCAAAAGGTGGAAAATGTGTTATATTTTCCGCAACCTCTAAGCTCCATCAGAAACCTTGTAAGAGGGCTATGTGAAAATAAATAAAACATGCGGTCAACTTCGGTATGAAAATGGGGTCAGAACTCGATCAGAGAATACTTATAAGGAGCCTATGTCGCTACCCTAAAAATTCTAAAATGTTATTCTCGGAAAAAAGAAATGTCCACTTGCATCCAAATTGGTTAGGAAAATGTCAGTAAAACCTTAAAAATATCTAACATTGTTTAGGAGGACAAAGCAAAAAACATTTTTCCGAGAAGATAATAAATTCTCTGAAAACATGACATTCCACACTCTACACTCAATTCAGTACCCTATGCCAAATTTAGTGTAAATTCGAAGATATATACGGACTTTGTGCACCATTTCTATTAATTCGGACAAAAAAATATATGGGAGCTATATCTAAATCTGAACCGATTTTCACGAAACTTAGCACACATCATTCTGCACTTAATTCACTTTGTTGCACCATTTACATAAAAACGGTCGAAACTATATATGGGAACTATAAAGAAATCTGAACCGATTTTCACGAAACTTTGTACACATCACTCTGACTTAATTCAGTACGCTATGTCAAATTTTGTGCAGATCAAAAGATATATAGGGACTTTGGTACATCATTTCTATTAAATCGGACGAAAATATATATGGGAGCTATATATAAATGTGAACCGATTTTTAGGAAACTTAACACACATCATTCTAGGTTTAATTCTGTGCGCTATGCCAATTTTTTTGCAAATCCAAGGATATATAGGGACTTTGGACCACCATTTACATAAAATCGGACGAAACTATATATGGGAGCTATAACAAAATCTGAACCGATTTTCACGAAACTTTGTACGCATCACTCTAGGCTTAATTCAGTGCGCTATGCCAAATTTCGTGCAAATCGAAAAATATTTAGGGACTTTGGTAAATCATTTATATAAATATTTATATAAATATATATGAAAGCTATATTGAAATCTGAACCGATTTCATTCTATACTATGTTAAGTACGCTATACCAAATTTCGTGCAAATCGAAGGATATATAGGGACTTTGGTGCACCATTTACATAAAATCGGACGAAAATATATATGGGAGCTATATCTAAATCTGAAGCGATTTTTTACAATTTCAATAGGGTTTGTCCTTGGGCCAAAGAAATAAGCTGTGCCAAATTTCATCCAATTTGAATCAAAAATTCGACCTAAAATGGGATTACGAAAACTTCGTTTGGAAAACGATAATAGGAGGCGGATTTTTAAACAAATTTACAGAGGCGTGAATTTTTAAAGATTCGGGCATCGATGTTTCAAGAAATTTATTTTCAGGGTCAGCAGAGTCGTGGATTTTTAAAGAAATGTATTTTGAGGGTTATATACGCGTTGAATTTTAAATAAATTTATTTTCAGTGTCAGCAGAAGTATGGATTTAAAAAAATATTGTATAGGCCCATATACGCTTGGATTTAAAGAAATGTATTTTTATGTCCAATTTAGGTATGAATGTTTCAACAAATTTATTTTAAGGGTCAACAGAGGTTTGGATTTTTAAAGAAATGTTTGTTTATGGTTAATATAGGCGTAGATATTTCAACAAATTTATTTTTAGTGCCGATATAGGCCTGGATGTTTCAAGAAATTTATTTTCAGGGTCAATAGAGGTGTTTTTCTACTATAGAAGAGCCAAATGATATTCTACGAAAAATGGAAATTTTGTTTTAGAGACCCCTATTCAGACACATATGTTTTAAAATACAAGAGGCAGACCTCACGAAGATCATCTACCTATAGAATGAGAATATATGAAAATATGTTTGGAAAACTTATAGAGAGGAGGTTGTACCCCTTAAATGCCTGCCTTCTAAGTAAGCTTCAAAAAATTTCATACGGAAAATGGAATTGATTTATCTTAAGGGAACCCCATCCACCAAAATATTTTTTTGGAAAATCGCCGATTTTTTACCAAAAACCAAGTTAAAAAATAAGGAAGATCTTCACCGATTGGCTTTATCCTAGTTCATACGAGAGCTATACACTCCCAGAGAAACGTTGCAAAATTTGGAACCGATTGGATTATTAGTTTTTGAGTTATCGTGCCCGCCATTCGCAAAAAAATGTTTAGAGAAAAACGCGTTTAAAGTTTGAGAATCCCTTCAGCCGTCACTTGATGCTGACACAATAAATCGGCTATATCTTCAAGTGTTCTTGAGATTTTGACTTGAAATTTTGTAGAGACATTCTTTAATCAGTGTAGATTCGAATTATACCAACAAAAACTTTGACCCCGAGAATGGGGGGTCCCCTTAAAGCTATATACGTTTCCTTGAAAGGAGTAAGACCTATCGATGATCATCTAACTATAAAATCTCTTGTACCGTTGGAAAACTTGTAGAAGTTCCATTCCCGTGGAGGGCCTTTCTTCTATAGAAGATCCAAAAAATAACTTATGGAAAATCAATCATATGTAAAAAACCTAGAGAAGTTCAATAGAAGTCTGGCATTTGTCCTGTCTTTAAAGATGACCTAACTTCGGGACCAAAAATCCATATTCAAACTAGAAAGACATAAATCCATATATGTATAGAATACCTGAAACACTTCTATATGCACAATATAATCGCAAACACATGTGGAAACATCATATTTAAAAATTTAAGTTTGAAACCATCATGACCTACTGGATTCGATTTTATTAGTGCAAAAAACTCTAAAACCTCGTCACGACGAACATATCAAAAACTAAATCCCTCCTCAACATCAAGTGGAACATTCGGTACATTATCACGAGACTGATTACGAACATTCAATAGTTTCATTAGAATCACACGCCACAACATCCCTTTTAAGTAATGACCAAATTTGTTTAGAAGACTTGTTACAAAATATATTACTATAGGCTACACGCTCAACTTTTCGTACATTTTTCGTCGTATGCCTCAGCTTATAGAAAGCCTTCCAATTTTCATCATGGAAGAAATTTTGACTGAACAGAGCTACATATCTTCTATCTAGGACCTATAGAAAGAATCCTACTTATAGAAGGTATTCTGTCCATAAAAGACCTTTAGAAGGTATTCCATCTATATAGAAGACCTATATTAAGTCTACTGTTCCATCTAGAAGGACAAAAGTACATTTGCATAGAAGATCTCTTGTATTCTGTAAATAGATTAACTTCCATAATTTTTCAATAGATGGAAGCCCTCATACATAATTTCTATATATGAAAAAACATTTTCTAAAGACTCTAGCTTTTTGAAATAGAATTATGTCTTTAAAATACCTATAGAAGTTCTTCAATGACATATAAAAGGCTTAAGAAAGACCTTTAGAAGGTATAGAAAATAAATATCTTCTACAGGTCTTCTGTCTATAGAACATGCTGTTCATTTAAAGAACACCCTCAAAATTTGTTCTAATCTCCACTCTTCCTTACACTTTCTCATACTTCTTCGCCGTTTCTTTTTCTTTTACTCACCAAAAATGAACACAGGAATCCCTTAACAGCATCGAAATTTGGTCCCACCGTGAATATTTCATGAATGATATCTTCCAGACAAATGATACCCTTATCACCCAGATGTTCCTCAATCATAGTATTCGATTGAATCGGTGTCTTTTTACCATTGACAATGGCAAAACCCTTCTTGAATACCAATTCACGAATGGTGGCAATACTGGGATATCCATACACCACAAAAGGTTCGATGACTTTCAACAGTATTTGATTTTCTTTGCTATTCTCCAGGAAAACGGTATGATGGCGATGTGTCATTCCCAATGTTTTCATAATTTTATTTGTTGTCTCATCGAAAATCTTTTTGCCAGCGTGTCTCATAACCAGCAACAGTTTCTGATTGACCTGTGTCGAATCGTTGGTGTCACAAATATTGGTGGTCCGCAGAGTGTGTTTGATACGATTCGCTGTACGTTCCGCTTTAAGATAATTCATAACAAACGATTCGGCGCGGCGGAATTTATGATGCTTCCTGGCTTTGGCAATGCGTTCGGTTTTTAGGCGTTTCTTTTGTTCCAATGTGGCCTTATCCTGAAGAATACGACGTTTGCGATGGGCCAACACCGACACGGTTTTGCCAGGCAATTTATTCGGAACTGCATATCTAGAGAAGTAGACAGGGAGAGTGTTAGATATTAAGCCAAGGAATAAAGTTCACAAAGTACTTACTTGTCCGACATATTTGAAAATTGGAATTTATCGAGTAGTTTATTAAAATGTCAAATTATTTCAAATATTTCCAGCATGCACAGCGACAAAACCAACCGATCCAATCAAACACGTGCGGTACAAAAAACTTGAATGAAAATAAATGCAGGGTTGTACGAAAAAGTAGTATTGAAATCGGTTTGGGTACTAAATAATGAACTCTGCGTGGCATCATTAATGGCAACGGAAGATGTGTGGCAAAATTAGCAGAGAGATAGAATTTATGTTCATGGTCAATATAGGCGAGGAAAATTATGTCTAGGGTCAAAATAAATGTGGATTTTTAAAGAAAATTATTTTCGGGGTCAACAGAGGCGTGGATTTTAAAGAAATTTATTTTCAGGGTCGAGGCGTGGATTTTTAAAGAAATTTATGTTCATGGTCGAGGCGTGGGTTTTTAAAGAAATTTATTTTCAGGGTCAACAGAGGCGTTGATTTTTAAAGAAATTTATTTTCAGGGTCAACAGAGTAGTGGATTTTTAAAGAAATTTATTTTCAGGGTCAACGGAGGCGTGGATTTTTAAAGAAATTTATTTTCAGGGTCAACAGAGGAGCGGATTTTTAAAGAAATTTATTTTCAGGATAAACAGAGGATTGGATTTTTAAAGAAATTTATTTTCATGGTCAACAGAGGCGTGGATTTTTAAAGAAATTTATTTTCAGGGTCAACAGAGGCGTGGATTTTCTTAGAAACTATTTTTCCTGGGCCAAAAGAGGCGTGGAGTTTTTAAAGAATATTTTTTTCTGAGGCAAAAGAGGCGTGGAGTTTTTAAAGAATATTTTTTCTGGGTTAACAGAGGCGTGGAGTTTTTAAAGAATATTTTTTCTGGGTTAACAGAGGCTTGGATTTTTTAGAAACTATTTTTTCCTGGGCCAAAAGAATCGTGGATTTTTTAAAGAATATTTTTTTTGGACCAAAAGAGGCGTGGTTTTTTAAAGAAAATTTGTTCTGGTCCAAAGTAGGGGTGGAGTTTTTAAAGAATACTTTTTCCTAGGCCAAAAGAGGTGTGTTTTTTTTAAGATCATTTTTCTCTAGGCCAAAAGAGGCGTACATTTTTTAAAGAATATTTTTCCAATGGCTATTGTAAACAATCAAGGGTCAATCGATTTATATAATTATTAATCGATTGGAATCCTCAACTGGGCTATTGTGATTGCATTTGGACAAGATGTATTTCCCCACACCCCATTTTATATCGATTTTTGGACTTGATTATCGATTTTTTACTATTTTTTTAAATATTTCAACCAAAAGTAAAAAAAAAAAACAAAGATTTACATATTTTTTTAAATCTATTTATAGGCTCTTTATTTAAATATTTTATTGTAGACTCATTTAAAAATAGAAATTATTGGTTCCGAACTATGTTTTCAAAATAACGTTCCGCTTGGTTTTGTGTTCAGTTTGTTCTTCTTCAACACCATCCAGTTTTCATATCAAACTAGTCAGCACCAAACAATTAGAATTAAACAAACCCAACAGCAAGGCACCACTGACTGCCTGACCGACCAACCGACGACGCCAACCATTCAAAATGGTTGTTGGTTGGTCGGTCGTATCGGTTGACTCTCTCGATATCAAACAGTCATCGAGCTCTATTTAAAACAGGCGAACAGAAATTTCAGAAAGACAAACGAATCGAACTGAACATCGCCAGCCGATAGATGTGTTCAATGAAGAAATGAAAACCAGATGGTGCGGTGTCCCGCCAAAATAATATGTATGTGTGTCTGGATGTGTGTGTGTAGCAGAAAAAGTAAACAAAAAGCAAAACATTATATGTATTAGGGGTACTCACAGATTTTCACAATGATTTTGGTTAGATCAGTCCTAACTCAAACCCGGAAGGCGAAGTAAAATAAAGGAGGAAATATCTAACAAATATGGATCATCGCTCAATGAATGACCGCGGTTTTTGCCTAAAATAAATAGACACCAAAATTTTTAATTTGAAACCTTCCACCTCGAAGTATTCAATGAAATTCCTCTAAAGTTCATGTCCTTCGGTATGTCAAAATCTACTTTTTTTAGCTGTAACTCCTCTTGAACGCATATTGTATCCACAAAACATCATCATCTTAGTTTTTCTCGGGTTATTTTTCGTCGACAGGTGTTTAGGGTATACCTCCGATTTTCAACCAATATAATTTGCTGTTATAGTGCTTCCTAGATAGCAAAGCTATTGACCAGAGTTGGGCAATATCGTTTCAGAAACGGTTCAATGTGACGAGAGCAAAAATTAAAGAAATTCTCTCCAGATTTTCTAGTTTGCCTGTATGTTGAATACCTTAGAGAGAAAAAACAGATATCATCCGCTTAATCTAACTCATCAAGTTATTAATTTTATGCCTCTTCTCTGAAAGCAGAGCAGAAACGGCTAGTTTAGGTTGCCGTTTTAAAGAACTGGAGAGCTCTATAACTGCGTACCTAGCTCTTATTGTTTTCTGGGATTCTTCCATTTTTGCACAATGTTTCCCCTATGAAAGTTCGTCTGATGTTGTCGAAAGATTTCTTTAAATTGATGAACAGTATATACAAGGTTTTTGGGTCATAACGATGCTATTATGACTCGTAGTGTCGGCCTGGTAAACACAGCTTCTATTTGACCTAAAGCCAGCTTATTCATTTCTCATGTTTCCTACCGTGGGCTAAACAGTGTGGCCTGCGGTCACGATACAAACCATAGTTATGGACCAATCTTTGCGTGTGGGATGTGTTCCGGCCAAAGGCGACTCCTTTTGTTTCGGGTAATGATCCGTTTATTTTTAGAGAAATTAATCGAAAACTTTATTTTTGTCGGTTTTCTGGTGACTCTTGAGGCCACAATTATGACCCGAACATCACCAAAATTTACACCAGGAAGGGAATCTGGACAAAGAACTGACTGTTCTGATGAATATCGGACAATATTTAGCGGGTCAAATAGACATAGACTTTTATGTGAAAAAATAATGTGGTCTAAATATTCGTATATTCTTTAGTATAACCATTACTACACAGGAGGGCGAAAATATAGCACTGATGGCTGGGAGATTTTGCTTGAGGTTCCAGTTATCAGCTTTCCATCACAGGCGATCTAACCAACTTATTCGAATGGATGTCTTGATATTGAGCGGTCAAATGAACCAAGACTTTTTTTTCGTAAAATAACAAAATTGTAAGCTTATGGAGTAAATTTTAACTCCTGATATCATTATTCGGATAAGATTCCTGCAGAGAAGCATCTAATCGGCAAGGAGAGTGCAAATATAGCATAATATTACCCAGGATCGGAATATAAATGCGCTGGAACTTAGATCTCAATGCAAGTTGTGTAGGGTTTAGACTATTTTCCGGAAGTTAAAGTCCTTATTTTTGGTATATTTTGGAAAAAAAAAACATTCCGTTTTTACTTATTAAAGCCGCTATTATATAATTTTCTAAGAGCATTTTTCCCTTTCCCATTCCAAATGTTCAGCCAGTTGAAATTAACGGCATTTTCTTGAGAACATGAAATGGTTTGAATTTTGTCCCGCTTTTTATCATTTCTGTCACTTTTTTGTAACTGGATACGAACACTTCGGTAGAGATTTTACAAAAATCTGCAGATCATTTATAACTTTTCAGCTCTTGTCTGAAAGTTCGCTTGATTTTCTACCCAAATTTATTTTCAATTTGTTTTAAGGGGACCCCCCCATTCCCGGGGTCCAAAATCTTGTTGATATAATTCGAATCTACACTAATTAAAGAATGTCCCTACAAAATTTCAAATGAAAATCTAAAGAACTCTTGAAGATATAGCCGATTTATTGTGTCAGCTTCAAGTGACGGCTAAAGGGCTTCTCAAACTCTAAACGCGTTTTTCTCCAAACATTTTTTTGCGAATGGCGGGCAAGATAACTCAAAGACTAATAACCCAATCGATTTCAAATTCGTACACGTTTCTCTGTGAGTATATAGCTATCGTATGAACTAGGATAAAGCCAATCGGTGAAGATCTTCCTTATTTTTTAACTTGGTTTTTGGTCAAAATTCGACGATTTTTCAAAAATATTTTTTCAAAGGTCCGCCATTTTGATAATTTTAGAGCGAAGTCGATAATCCTAGTTCATACGAGAGCCAGACATGTACTCTTTCTAACACAGTTGGAATTTTCGGATTCCGATGATCCAGTGCCCGCCATCAAAAATAAGGACTTTTCTTTAATTACAAAAAAAAACAACAACAAAGCAATAACAACAATTTTTTGTAAATTATTTTTCTTCTTTTTTAAACCGTCAAATATATATGTGCAAAGTTACAAACCTTAACAATCATTGGTATTGATTTACCAGCCCATTGAAAATCTTGAAAAATTAAAATCGAGAATGAGTGGGGTTCCCTTAAATTACACTGAATTAAAAATTGATATTTTGATAACACAGTCCTTAAAAATAAAAGCAGAAATTATATACGTATTTTGAATACTATACCTATGGTAGATGGTATAAAAAGTCGGCCCGGTCGATTTCTTTTTAATTTCATTGTCTTCTCTAAATTATAATTCGAGGAAGTGAGTACCCCTAATGATTACCTTCTTCGAAATACTTACTGATGATGTTCGTTGCTTGTTGGTAGTGTTTGACAATACCGAACCCAAAAAAAAAAAAAAAACTTTTGAAGTCAGTAACGGCGAACTTCACTCGCTTGTGCTAGAGAAGACAGCCGCAACACCAGTCGCCGAACATGGATGAACACCGAGTGCTCAAACAAGCAAGCGACCGAACGAATTCTTCCATTGAAGAGACGACCACCGGTACCGCACGCAACACACGAACGAAATAAGTGAAATCTTTTAGGCACGTCAACGAAATTTTCAATCAGGCAAACAGCAAAACTAAACAGCAGCATCCCGCACAGTATATGGACGATTGTGAATCAACCGACCGACCGACCGACCGGACCAACATGTCATGTTGTTTTTATTTTCTTATGCCAATTGTTTGGCCATTGCATTTGGGTGGAAAGAGATGGCTAGCGATAGTGGCTCTGAAAGCGTGCAAGCAAACGAAAGAGATGGTAATATAAAATGTGTGCGAACAGTAAGTGCTGCCTCTCACTCACTATTCGAGGTAATATGTTTTGGTGTTTTTTTCTCATAATATTACCGCCGCCGTTTTTTCAGTTCCACCCCCTATCTAAAATTTTTGCTAACCTGATACAATGGAATCAGAATTCAAATTCGTGATTCTTCTAGGTGGTGAGTGAGTGAAAACGAAATGTTTTCAAGAGTTTTTTGCAACACTGGATGTGAATGGATGCGACCGACCAACATGATTGAGGACCGAAACCACAAAGCCAATTTTTATAATAATTATTATTTTATTTACAATAATTATTATGTATGTTGTTGTTATTTTTTAAATTTATCTCTGTAAAACTTTCTCAACTGATATTTTAACTTGGTTTTTGCCAGGCTAGCAGGCTTTTCTGTATGGCTTTGACATAGGCGGTTGGCAGCCGGTTTTTTGGCACTGGAATCCATTTGCTCTCAATGAAAAGGGTTGCCAGCATTATTTTGAAACAAAATCACCGCCTTATGAGGAAAATAAAAGTAGTAAAAATGTGAATGCATGCGGATCCAAATGTATATTTTTCCTCGCTCAATGTATGTGCCATTAAATATTTTTATTCTCACCTTAACCTATTCAGTAGCGATGGTAACCATCACTACTCATGCCGTATCAAAAGAGGGGGTGTGTATTTTTACAGTGGACTCCGTATAATTATAAAAACACAGTTAATGATTTTTAGTCATACAACTTAAGTTCGCTTGAGTTGAAGTTCGGAGGACATTCTAAATTCCTAAAATCGACCGGTCAGGACATACATATGTATAGATATTTGGGTCTATGCGATTTTATATTGTTTGTCAGGATATTATTTTATTATTTAAGAAAACTGGATAGTAATCCATTACTGGAACCACCTAGAAAATTCGATGTATGCGGACTTCGAGTTATGGAATTAATTATAATTTGCCTATCTCATGCACATAGCTGCGTTTATCCACGCGAGGAATGCGGAAATATCCCTCACGAAGTCAGCGGCCACTCAGTTTACCACATGCACAGCGGATATGCGGCTAACTCTTTAAAAAGCAGGTCGCTGGGTCCATAATTTCGCCCACTAATTGCCTTAATGTTCTAAAAGTTACATTCGATAGCCTATAGAAGTCATTTGTAAATTTCGAAGCTATTTGCGATAAGGTCAGCAGCAGGTTCTCAAGTTACTAGCCGGCAGTACTGAGGAAGCTGGTAAAGAAATCTTGTTGGCAACCTATACAACGATAGGCAGATCTTTAGTAAACTAGGGCCGCAACCAGTATGGTCCAGAACGCAGCAGTTTTTTTTGAAGAAAAGTTCTCGATCTGATAAAGAAACCTTATTGACAACCAGCTATGCATCGATAGGCCGTTATGTGGTAAACTATGCGGCTGCAGAGTGGTCTGCTAAGTATGCCACTCAGCAGATTTTTTCCAAACGAAGAATATGAAAATATCCGACACGACATCAATGGCACACTTTTTGCCACTTGGACTGCGGAGATGCGACTACCTTGGAATGTGCAGATGAAATGGGATCATAATTCCGACCACTAATTACCTCTAGGTTCTATTGGTTACATTCGATAGCCTATAGAAGGCTTCCGCGCATGACATAGCTATTTGCAATAAGGTCGGATGTACTTTGGAAGCTAATGAAGAAACCTTGTTGCCGATCAATACAGCGATAGGTCGGTCTGCGGTAAACTATGCGGCTCCAGACGTATATCCGCAACACCGTATATATTTTTCCATTCGAGGAATATGAAAACATCCGCCAAAAAGTCAACGGTCACATTGTTTACCACATGGGCAACGGAAATGCGGTTACCTTTGAAAGTGCTGGTCGACGAGCCCAACACTTGATAGCCTATATTAGTCGTTCGCGAACGCCATACTATTTGCTATAACGTAAGGAGAACGAACAAAGTACTCGATTTGATAAAGAAACCTATACAGCCATAGGACGGTCTGTGGCAAACTATGCAGTTCCAAAGTGATCCTCTGACGTATGTCCGTAACGCAAAAGAATTTTCATACGAGGAATGTTTACCATATGGACAGGGGAGATGCTGCTACCTTTGAATGTGCAAATCGATGGGACCTAGCATATCACAGTTGCAGCCTAAAAATGCCAGACGCCTATCTTTAAATAACCAGCCCTCCATCCAGAGAACAGCTTTCTATCATAAGAAGAACGGACTTCTATCCTAAGAAAGTCAGCCTCTAACCCGTAGAATGCTAGCCATTTATCAGTAAAAGGTTAGTCCTTTATATCTAAAGGGTCAGAGAGCATTGCATCCCTAAAAGGTCAGAGTTCTATCCTTAGAAGAACCGTCTTCTATCATAATTAGGCCGGACTTCTATCCTAAGAAGGTCAGCCTCTAACCCGTAGAATGGTAGTCATCTATCCTTAGAAGGCCAGTGCTTTATCTTTAGAACGTTAGGCTATTCTAAGAAGGCCAAAACTCCAATACTACTCTTAAAAGAAGACCAGCCATCCTCAGAAGGTCAGCATTCCATCCTTTGTACAACCTTACATCCTAAAAATGCCAGACTTCCATCTTTAGATAACCACCCTCTGTATTTTAAAGGCCAGTGTTCAATTCTTAGGAGATCAGCCTTCTATCATATGTAGGCCGGTCTTCTATCCTAGAAAAGTCAGCCTTTAACCCGTAGAATGCCTGTCAGATATCATTCAAATTCTGACATGTGCAATCTTTACAAATTCGTCGTTAGAAGGCATTATTCGGAATTTTTTGTCCCGTTCTCCAACAACATGAGCTCTAATTTGATATTTTGGTCCACTTTTTATCGTAGTCCTCATAACGGTACATTCCGTATTTTTCAATAATCCTCAAGTCGTGGATTTTTCAAATGAATATTTGGAGGCGTGGAGGAGAAGGGTATTTTAAAATTAATATTTCTTAATGATTCGATCAAGGCATGGAATATTGTTCAATAATCCGATCCTCAAGACGTGGATTTTTTATTAAGCCGTGGATTTTTTAATGATTTCCAATGACCCGATCCCCAAGGCATGGATTTTTAAATGATTTTCAATGACCCGATCCCCAAGGCGTAGATTTTAAAATGATTTTCAATGACCCGATCCCCAATGCGTGGATATATAAATGATTTTCAATGACCCGATCCCCAAGGCGGGGATTTTTAAATGATTTTCAACAACCTGATGTTCCAGCCGTGTTCTTCAATGTCCTGATACTCAAAGAGTGAATTTTTAAAGTATTTTCAATGACCCGATTTTTAAGGCGTGGATTTTTAAAGGATTTTCAATGACCCGATTATTAAGGCGTGGATTTTTAAAGGATTTTCAATGACCCGATTATAAAGGCGTGGATTCTTAAATGATTTTCAATGACCCGATCCGACTAAGGCGTGGAATTTTAAATGATTTTCAATGACCCGATCCGACTAAGGCGTGGATTCTTAAATGATTTTCAATGACCCGATCCGACTAAGGCGTGGATTCTTAAATGATTTTCAATGACCCGATCCGACTAAGGCGTGTATTCTTAAATGATTTTCAATGACCCGATCCGACTAAGGCGTGGATTCTTAAATGATTTTCAATGACCCGATCCGACTAAGGCGTGGATTCTTAAATGATTTTCAATGACCCGATCCGACTAAGGCGTGGATTCTTAAATGATTTTCAATGACCCGATCCGACTAAGGCGTGAATTCTTAAATGATTTTCAATGACCCGATCCCCAAGGCGGGGATTTTTAAATGATTTTCAACAACCTGATGTTCCAGCCGTGTTATTCAATGTCCTGATACTCAAAGAGTGAATTTTTAAAGTATTTTCAATGACCCGATTATTAAGGCGTGGATTTTTAAAGGATTTTCAATGACCCGATTATTAAGGCGTGGATTTTTAAAGGATTTTCAATGACCCGATTATTAAGGCGTGGATTTTTAAAGGATTTTCAATGACCCGATTATAAAGGCGTGGATTCTTAAATGATTTTCAATGACCCGATCCGACTAAGGCGTGGATTCTTAAATGATTTTCAATGACCCGATCCGACTAAGGCGTGGATTCTTAAATGATTTTCAATGACCCGATCCGACTAAGGCGTGGATTCTTAAATGATTTTCAATGACCCGATCCGACTAAGGCGTGGATTCTTAAATGATTTTCAATGACCCGATCCGACTAAGGCGTGTATTCTTAAATGATTTTCAATGACCCGATCCGACTAAGGCGTGGATTCTTAAATGATTTTCAATGACCCGATCCGACTAAGGCGTGGATTCTTAAATGATTTTCAATGACCCGATCCGACTAAGGCGTGGATTCTTAAATGATTTTCAATGACCCGATCCGACTAAGGCGTGAATTCTTAAATGATTTTCAATGACCCGATCCCCAAGGCGGGGATTTTTAAATGATTTTCAACAACCTGATGTTCCAGCCGTGTTATTCAATGTCCTGATACTCAAAGAGTGAATTTTTAAAGTATTTTCAATGACCCGATTTTTAAGGCGTGGATTTTTAAAGGATTTTCAATGACCCGATTATTAAGGCGTGGATTTTTAAAGGATTTTCAATGACCCGATTATAAAGGCGTGGATTCTTAAATGATTTTCAATGACCCGATCCGACTAAGGCGTGGATTCTTAAATGATTTTCAATGACCCGATCCGACTAAGGCGTGGATTCTTAAATGATTTTCAATGACCCGATCCGACTAAGGCGTGGATTCTTAAATGATTTTCAATGACCCGATCCGACTAAGGCGTGGATTCTTAAATGATTTTCAATGACCCGATCCGACTAAGGCGTGTATTCTTAAATGATTTTCAATGACCCGATCCGACTAAGGCGTGGATTCTTAAATGATTTTCAATGACCCGATCCGACTAAGGCGTGGATTCTTAAATGATTTTCAATGACCCGATCCGACTAAGGCGTGGATTCTTAAATGATTTTCAATGACCCGATCCGACTAAGGCGTGAATTCTTAAATGATTTTCAATGACCCGATCCGACTAAGGCGTGGATTCTTAAATGATTTTCAATGACCCGATCCGACTAAGGCGTGGATTCTTAAATGATTTTCAATGACCCGATCCGACTAAGGCGTGGATTCTTAAATGATTTTCAATGACCCGATCCGACTAAGGCGTGGATTCTTAAATTATTTTCAATGACTCGATCCGACTAAGGCGTGGATTCTTAAATGATTTTCAATGACCCGATCCGACTAAGGCGTGGATTCTTAAATTATTTTCAATGACCCGATCCGACTAAGGCGTGGATTCTTAAATGATTTTCAATGACCCGATCCGACTAAGGCGTGGATTCTTAAATGATTTTCAATGACCCGATCCGACTAAGGCGTGGATTCTTAAATGATTTTCAATGACCCGATCCGACTAAGGCGTGGATTCTTAAATGATTTTCAATGACCCGGTCCGACTAAGGCGTGGATTCTTAAATGATTTTCAATGACCCGATCCGACTAAGGCGTGTATTCTTAAATGATTTTCAATGACCCGATCCGACTAAGGCGTGGATTCTTAAATGATTTTCAATGACCCGATCCGACTAAGGCGTGGATTCTTAAATGATTTTCAATGACCCGATCCGACTAAGGCGTGGATTCTTAAATGATTTTCAATGACCCGATCCGACTAAGGCGTGGATTCTTAAATGATTTTCAATGACCCGATCCGACTAAGGCGTGGATTCTTAAATGATTTTCAATGACCCGATCCGACTAAGGCGTGGATTCTTAAATGATTTTCAATGACCCGATCCGACTAAGGCGTGGATTCTTAAATGATTTTCAATGACCCGGTCCGACTAAGGCGTGGATTCTTAAATGATTTTCAATGACCCGGTCCGACTAAGGCGTGGATTCTTAAATGATTTTTCAATGATGTCACGTTTATCTCGAACTTTACGTGACATGACGTTACACTTATCCAGATTCGATAGTAGTTTCTCTCTGACGCCAAAACGAGTGCTTGGGGCTTTTTTGTTATTATGCTTGGAATTCTCGCTAACTGCTCGCCTGCCTACCAGACTGCCGCCGCCTCTCGACACGCCACACTCAGTGTCTCGGTATCTGTCTCTTTGTTAATATCGTGAATTCGGAGTAACGCAAAGTGTATCATCGTCGTCGTGTTGCCGGTATTTGGCAAACAACGTGTGTGCAAATTTCGTCTTGTTTGTAACTGAAAACCACCACCAAGCGAACCACCAACCACTCCAATAACCAAAGGCTCCAACAATCCGACAACATAATACATAACATGTGATAAATAAAGACAATAAAAGTGTAATTAAATAGTTAATTTTTTGTTGGTGGAAAATTTGATCCAATTGATAATTACATTTTTTTGGTTAATAACAACAACAACGTTGACATTACAAAAAACTACAAATTGTTGGTCTGTCTGACCTGATGATATCAAATTTGGTGGTAAACTTCAGAGAAAACACGTTCTTCGAAATACAACTGAGAGAGGGTTAATTGCAAAGAATAACAGAGAGAAAAAGAGAGATAGAGAGCTAATGTGTGACAAAACATCAGGGATGGAAGTTGTGAATTTGTAATGAAGGAAAAATCCTTTTAAAAAACATATGTATACCCTTCACCACACTGTCGTACTGGGTATTATGTCTTTGTGCATATGTTTGTTTGGTTCCGTTTGAGAATATGCATAGAATCACTTTCTGAGTCGATTTACGCATGGACGAACACTATTGAAATTGGGAAAAAATCGGTTCAGATTTAGATATAGCTCCCATATATATTTTCGTCCGATTTAAGGTAAATGGTGCACCAAAGTCCCTATATATCTATCGATTTGCACGAAATTTGGCACAGCGTAATGAATTAGGACTAGAATGATATGTGTTAAGTTTCCTGAAAATCGGTTCAGATTTAGATATAGCTCACATATATATTTTCGTCCGATTTAATGTAAATGGTGCGCCAAATTCCCTATATATCTTTCGATTTGCACGAAATTTGGCACAGCTTAATGAATTAGGCCTAGAATGATGTGTGCAAAGTTTCGTGAAAGTCGGTTCAGATTTAGATATAGCTCCCATATATATTTTCGTCCGATTTAAGGTAAATGGTGCACCCAAGTCCCTATATATCTTTCGATTTGGACGAAATTTGGAACAGCGTAATGAATTATGTCTAGGATGTGTGTTAAGTTTCGTGAAAATCGGTTCAGATTTAGATATAGCTCCCATATACATTTTCGTCCAATGTAAGGTAAATGATGCACCAAAGTCTTTATATATCTTTCGATTTGCACGAAATTCGGCATAGGGTACTGAGTTAGGTCTAGAATGATGTGTTAGGTTTCCTGAAATCGGTTCAGATTTAGATATAGCTTCTATATCTGACCAGATGAATCCAATTTATGGATCCAATTTCATTTTGCTGGTCCTTTAAAAATGCGACGTCTGTTGGGTTTCATCTGTTGAATATACCCAAAGTGGTGAAGGGTATCATATAGTCGGCCCGTCCGACTTTACTACTTTCTTTACTGTTTTTTTTTAATGTTTTCCACAAGGCGTGAATTTTTTAAAGGAAATATTTTTTCAATGATCCTCAAGTCGTTGATTTTTTAAGGGAATATTTTTTGAATGATCCTCAAGGCGTGGATTTTTAAGCGATTATTTTTTTTAAACGGTCCTCTATTTCTAATTTAAGTAATGTGAGCCACCTTAATGTATTATTATACCCTCCTCCATCCTGATGGTTTTTAAAATTTGTATTAAGCTTTCTTGTACAAATCTGTTCTGATGTATGGCGGTGTAAATAATGAAGAAGACGAAAAAGAAAGATTTCCAAAAATAATGCGACACGCAAACAAAAAAATTTCCGTCAAAACAAGTCTCTGTTTTTTTTGGTAGACAGTTGTTTACTGACCAAGCCATTCAAATGTTACCCGCCAAAACAAAAAGCAAGATAAGTAGTTTGTTAAGAACAATAACCTTAAGGTAGAGGTATTTTCAAATTGTCTTCACTTTTTTTGCCAACTGTACTACCATTTTGAAAATGGGAACATTTCCTGTTTTGGAGTACCGATTTAAATAGAATTTTGTGTTCGTCGCTAGGTGTTGTTGGACCGACTTCGATTTTGAAACCAATGGGGATCCCATTCCATTTGTTTTTTTCTTAATAGCTCCTTCCGGAGCAGGAATAAGTTTCTGAAGTCACTAGCCGGTAGTGACTTCAGAAAAGAAAGCTTGATACAGCGGTAGGCTGCTCCAATGTAGTCCGCTGAAGTAAGTCCAATGCAATGGAAGAACATTCAATTTTACCAAAATGCCGTCCTGAGGCGTCATCATGGAATATATATTTTTTCATAATAAGTTCAGCTTTTTACCCTAAAGAGGTCAGACTTAGATAACAAAAACTAATTTTCACCCTCTGAAGGTCAGCCTCGTATTCTATAAAGACCAGACTTTTATCGCTACATGACCAGTCTTATAACCTCAGAAAATCAGTCTTCTATCCTTAAGCCAGTATTGCATTTTAAAAATTCCAGACGTCTATCTTTAGATAAATAACCCTACAGTCATTAAAGGTCAGAGTGCAATCCTTAGGAGAACCGCCTTCTATTATAAGAAGGCCAAACTACTATCCTAAGAAGGTCAGCCTCTATCGTTGAAGTCGACCAAAAAACACCTGGCGACCTTAGGGAATCTTTCTAGTAACAAATTATCATTATTGGTCAGTTTTTTTGTTACTTATTTTACTTAGCTTGGTTGTGACAGAACATTTGTTCCATAAGCCAAGCTTAAAAAAGATTTACAGGCGCGTCGGTCTTGGGCGCAGCTCATCCAATTGCAAATACCATGTTCCGAGATGTTATATTTCAATTGATCTTGGTCCGAGTCTTCTGGACGTCTTGCCCGTTCATACCATCAGCTTGGTCTTCTCGACATTTACTGCCAGTTCCACTTTGCAGACTCGTTTGCAATTCGTTCAAAGATGGTAGTTGCCGCTCACAATGTTCGACCTATTACGTCGGTGTAGATGAATAACATATTCTGTTTGGGGTACAGAGTGTCATTTCTGTTCACATTTGCATCTCGTAAGATCTTTTTCAGCAGGATGTTAAACAGGTCACACGACAAACTGTCAACTTCTCTGAAGTTTCGTTCGGTATTAAAGGGCTCCGAGAGGTCCTTTCCTGACTTTAATTGCTGACCCAGTGCCAGTTAAACTTATCCTGCATAGCCATATTAATTTTGTAGGAATGCCGAACACAGACATGGCTTTAAATACATCTGAGCGTATTGCAGGTTTGTAGTCGACGTATAGGTGGAGATTGTCGATGTATTTTTCGTGTGTCTTTTTCAGGATTTGGCGCAGTGTGAAAATCTGGTCTATGGTGGATTTGCCACGTCGGAAGCCACATTGACCAATAATGTCATTGTCTATTAGCTTCGGTGGTTTACACAGCACTCTCTTTGCGATGGGAAGGAGATTAATTCCTCTATAGTTGACATATATCGTCGTATCTCTCGGGACACAGACATACATTCCTCTACCCAAATTGTACTAATTAGCTGGTACATACTCCTTACCAGCATCTGACCACCAGTCTTAAATAGTTCGGCTTGTAACCCTTCGGAACCTGCTGCTTTATTATTCTTCAGCCGATTAATTGCTATTCTGACTTCATTTTGGCTAGGTGATATACAATCTAAACCGCCATCTCTTATGGGTTCGGAGTATCTTCTTCACCGCCATTATTTGATACCAGAAGCTTTGCAAAATGCTTCTTCCTGATTCTCAACACCCTGTCTGTGTCTGTCACCAGGTTTCCTTCTCCATAACGACAGGAGGATGGGCCTGCATCGTTGGTAAAATTTCCGGACTTCATTCTGACTCCTGTACATGCCGATTTGTTCACGCTCACGTTTTTTCTCCCGATAATTCTTTATCGCATTACGTGTTGCTGTCTGCAGCGTATGCTGTCTTTTTCATATCAGTAGCATTATGACACTCCTGATCGTACTACGGATTTCTTCATGGTGGTCCTTGGTACCCAAGTGTTGCTCTTGCTGCAGTTTGTAGGAAGTGGGCAGTTCTCTCGGGACAAGGGGTGCTTTCGTCAAGCAGTTATCTGTTGTGTTAACACATTTGCTGCTATATTAAGACCTGTTACAAGGTAGTGGTCCGAATCGATATTCGCTCCTCGGATCGATCCCATTCTCCCTTTCGAATTTTGCATTAAAATCTACTAGCTTCAATGTCATGGCCATGGCAGCAGTCATATGGTGTTTCTAGGCGCTCGTAAAATATGTCTTTGGTCTGCTCATCTATGTCTTCGGTCGGAGTATGGGCGTAAATAAGATTGTTGTAGAAGAACTTCGCTTTTATACAGATTACAGCAATTCGCTTATCTACTGAAGTGAATCTGGGACGAGGTCTTTTATCCCCCCAATTCATATCTCGTTTCATGGCGGCTATAATACAGGGCGTAACCATCTGATTCCCTACGTCATCCAGGTTCGTCAATTTCCTACCACGAAACATATATAATTCCATTTAGCATTTATTTTCCAAATATAATCCCCACTTTCTTCGAAGATGCAAACTTGACCCTACATTATTTACTAGCTCAACACGTGCTTTTAACCGAACAACAATAACAATGACTATTAATGGTAATAACCCACCATGTGCTGCAATTGTTAGCCAAAGCCGGTAAAGACTTCATTGAGAGAGGGTAAATCTGAAAGCTCATAATTCACACGCATGCTCTTCAGAATTCTTCTTCATCTACTCTCGGTGGTTGCTTCTCATTTTGTATGATGTAATTTTGAATAAAAATTTCATCAAATGCACTAAAAAAATACCAACATTAAACTCAGGAGAGAACGGAAAGAATGTTGGTGGATTCAATGCCGTGAACTCTCTCCCTCTATTGTTCTTGCTTGTATCGGCAACATGTCGAAAAAATACACCAAAATAAACGTTGTTTTCCTAATTGAATTCAAACAAACGAACGAACGAAAGACCGACAACAACAATAAAAATGAGCACGTATTTTTTAGATATGTACAGTGAGGAGTACACATTTAGGTACGGTGGGGGTAGTTTTAAAGATGATACATGTTGGACCCACTTTTATTTAAGAGAAATTAAATCGATGAAGAAGTAATAATGGTCTTTGTGTAAGATGAACTGGGATAACCTCATTCGTTTTCGACTGGTGAAAATGTTTTCTTTGAGAATTTTAAAAATAATTTCTAAATAGCCATGCTTTGGAAGTGGTTTTAAACCCTTCTCCTATGGACAGTTGAAAAAAATTCGGGTACGCAATTCGAAACTTCATTCTAATCCGCTGGTTTTCGCTTAGGACTCATATCGCTTATAATGGCCAATTTCGCCGGTCCCTTGACCTTGGATAGTAAGAAACCCCAAATTAGCTTATTGTCATTTAAGCTCCCTATCTCAACGTTTCCAGGGTAGTGAAACAATTTATAAACATTTTTGAGACGCTGAATCTCCGGAAATATAAAGTTCCTCAATAATAAACGTCGTCGTTATCGGGACCATAAATGGTACCTGTGACAATTTCAAAAATTTTGTGAAACATGCACCTTAGGTAATTGTAATCCAGAATTTAAGCCAGGAAAAGTTTCTACCTAAATCGAGAAAATAGTACTATCAAATAGTGGCGGTGAAGAAGATACCCCTAAGAGATGGCGAAATAGAGTGTTACCATCTAGCCATGATGAGGTCAGAATAGCAATCAATCGACTGAAGAATAATAAAGCAGCAGGAGCCGATGGGCTACCAATGGTCAAAAACATTATTGCGCCATACCACTGCGGCTTTAGGCCTGGGAAGTCCACTATTGACCAGATGTTCGCGCTGCGCCAAATCCTGGAAAAGACCCACGAAAAACACATCTACACATTCCACCTATTCGTCGACTATAAAGTCACATTCGACAGCCCTATCCGTTCAGATGAGTTTCAAGGCATGTCTGCGTTCGGCATTCCTGCAAAATAATACGGCTATACAGGATAAATTTAACTGGCACAACATAGCAGTTAACTTCGGAAAGTATCTCTCGGAGCCCTTTAATACCGAACGAGCTAAAAATTTGTCGTGTGACCTATCTAACATCCTGCTCGAAAATGTCATACGAGAGGCAAAGGTGGACACCAAACACATGTTACTCGCCTACGCTGATGACATCGATATAATGGGTCGAACATTGCGAGCGCTAACAGTAACCTTTGAACAAATTGAGAAGGAGTCTGCAAAGTGGGTCTGACAGTAAATAGAGAGAAGACCATGCTGATGGTATCAACACGCAAGACGTCCAGTATACTCCGACCAACTGTGGAACTTGAGAACTACAGCTTCGAGGCAGTCGAAGATTTTATATACCTTGGTACCACAATAAATAAAGCTAATGGCATCAGTTTTGAAATTCGGAGAAGGATAGTGTTGGCCAACAGATGCTACTATGGCCTGAGTAAGCAACTCAAAAGCAAGGCCACCTCTCGCCAGACCAAACTCATATTCTACAAGACGCTGATACTACCCGTGCTGCTATATGGATCTAACGCATGGATACTTGCGCAGGTAGATGAGACAGCTCTTGGAGTGTTTTGAGAGAAAAATTCTCCGAAAGATCTATGGGCCGATCTGCGTCGCCGGGGAATATCGCCGTCGAATAAACCATGAGTTGTACCATATATTCTCATACATAGTCAGACGAGCTGCAGCGACTACGTTGGCTAGGTCATGAAAAAAGAACGAGAACGAGGGAAGAATATGGGAATAAAGGAATGAGAACTAATACGGCATTTACATTAGAACTTTTTAGCGGGTTAACCTACTTTATGAGGATTTATTTGGAATATATTCAAAGGAATTGAAAATTTAAACCCACTCGGTTAACCAAATCCGGTTCAATGTAAACGACCTTTAAAGAACTGTACATAGTTCCTATTGTTCCTTTATCGGAATAGCTCCAACATTAATAACGGTGGACAGTAAGGGTTGACAGAGGGTACCGTTGCTTAACTCCTGCGTTTGTGCGAAACGGTGGGTTATTTTCCATTGGTGAAAACATTTTTGAAGTAGATAAATATGTAGAGAGATATATAATTCTATAGAAAGTTCTAGTATAGTCATGTTCAGCTATATGCGTTACCGTAACTGAGCTTCTATAGTTAACCACGCTTTCCCTTTCGTCAGTCATTTTAATGATAAATTCTCAGTTACGCTCACCTACACTTACTGTCAATTTGGTTATGCCCACCACTGTTCTCGTATGACCCGTAGGGTGTTGTCCTGCGTCCACACAACATCCATTTGGACTGAAGCCAACTTATTCATGTCTCATAATATTTTCTATTTGCCTTCGAATTATTTTCGGTATTATTTGTACAAGAATTTTGTATGTGGAATTGAGCATGGTTATCCTCACCAGTTGTTACATTTTTCAACTCGCCATTCATAATTGTGCCCTTGTAGGCAGACTTTAAACTGTTCAGACAGATCAAAAACTTTTAACACGTAATTGTTTCCTTTAAAGACATAGACCCATGTACTTTATATTATTTTGGACATTATCGTGTAAAACAGTAATAAGCCTTGACCTGGAGGTGGAGCTAAGTAAATTCATAATTGGAAATATAATAATAAATCTTAAGCTGAACCGGTCCAGATATATGTGTCCGTCCATTCTGCAGCTTCTCATGTATTTTATATTCATTCTAACATTATCGAGTACCGACTGTAATAAACCTTAACGTGGAAGTGGAGCTAAGTAATTCACAATTTGAAGAAAATAATTCATTTATAACCGATTCAGCTATAAATCTCCACCCTGTCTGGAACCTGTAATTAAAATATAGACCGCAATTATGTGGCTGTGTGGGTTTAGCTGAAAATATCCCGATACATGTGTTCGACCATTCCTAAACTTTGTATGGGGACTACCAGAAAAAGAGGGCCTATATTTATAATTTTTTACGGAGAAACTTCAGAGAATTCGGTTGAAAAACGCGCTCAAGAACCCCAAAATACCGAAAATTGGGGCTGTCCATATATGGAAGTTGTAGATCAAGATCAACTTAATGGGGTCAGAAATGATTATTTCGATGAGGTACAAACGGATAAACAAAATTAATATACCCTCCAGACTATTGTGGGGGTATGAAAATGAACCAAAAGAAAACGGATGTAGAAGGGCGAATAAACCGCATCTAATTCCGATCGTTCATTTTGCGGATTAATTCATTCTGGAACGACCCAACTTTAATGTTCTAGTCCCTATTGAGATCCCAATTACGATCCGAATGCCCCGAAATTCGACACGCTGGAGATATGCGCAACGAATCAAAATCGAAACTAATTTCGATTAATATGAGATTAATTTATAGATCGAAAATGTTGCGAAATTTTGTTCTGACACGGGAATTAGAAGGGCGAATGAACCGCATCTAATTCCCATCGTTACTTTTGCGGTATAATTCGTTTCGGAACGACCCAACTTTGAAGTACGATTATATTGTACCGGATTTGGTAAACCCAGTGGGTTTATTGTCAATTCCTTTGAATATATGCCAAATAAATCCTCATAAATTAGGTTATCCCGGTAAAAATTTCTGATGTAAACACCGTATTACTATTGAGACTCCAATTACGATCCGACGCCCCGAAATTCTACACGCTGAAGGAGAAATGCGTAATGAATAAGCTTGGCTCTTTTTTAAATTGTAGGTCAATTATTAGTGCGTCGAATGGACCTAGGTTTAGAGAGACAAATATATTGGCATTTTTCCGTACACAAAAAGTGGTGTCTAACTTTTTAAGGGGAAAATCGAAACTAATTTCAATTAATAGTAGATTCTAGCACTGTATTCGAATATAATAGTTGCGAAATTTTGTCCTGACACGGGAATTAGCTCCGTAGAAGTTTAATGTTAATTGTGTAGGGTATCACAAATAACCGATTTTCTGTTATTCGAATTACTCTTGTTATCCGATAGTAGAATAATGGAGGTCCAATCGTATTTTACGATTCTGTACCTAAACAATTTCACATCACTGTTAATTATTAACAAAAAGGAAATAGGGGTGTGTGTCAGTGATGGCAAATTACGGCAATTGGTACATTTTCAAAAAACACATAAAATATGCAGTATCAGGGTAGATTGGAATTTTACATAAAGTATATCGGATGTGTATCTTTTGAAACACCTCGTATCATTTATGGGAGACCCCATAAAGAATATCTTCTTGAGCAGAATATTTTTGTTCGGCGTTTTGAAGGTTTTGGCCAACTTTTTCATCCCAAGTGGCTGCAAATTGACATTCCGTATTGTTTGAGGGTAAAAAAATATGTGCAGGCAATTTGTTAACATAGTCCGATTTTTAGTATTTAGAAGATTTTTGTCAAATATTCACACTGAAGTATTCAGGGCTCTTGAAGGTATTCAGGGCTCTTGAAGGATAAAAACAAGTAGTTAAAGAAATACTTCAATATAGGTCCATGTGTTGGCATAGTTTCCATACATTGGTTCCGCCCCATCTTTGCCATTTTGAGGGGTTATTGCATACCGGGTTTTTTGGAGGGTCCATGTGTTGACATATATCCCCTATAAATATTTCGCTCCCCTTTTTCGATATTTTGCATATTATAGCAGCAACTTCCAGTTATAGCCCAGTTTTCCAACTTCAGTGCCAGAAAGTGTTGTAAAAATTAAAATTCACACATTTCCATCCCTGATTCGTGCTCACCCAAATATTTACAGTGCCAACACTGGTGAATGATTTTTTTTTTGTAATTTTTGTAAAAAAATTGAGAATTGCTGCTCTGTTGTTAATGTTAAAAATGTTGGTCCCAAACAAAATTTCAGTTGTATTTTGAAGCTATTCGCCAGTGGATGTGGAGAACGGAACGTTCGGAAGATATTGGTCTCGACTTGTGTAAATAATTTTAACAAAATACAATTTATTTACAGAACGAAAAAAAAAATAAATTAAAAACTATGTTCAAATAAAAAAGACAAATAATTCTAAAGTGTTTTTTGCTGTTTAACTAATTGGTGTTTAAAATAATTAAAATTAAAAAATAAAGAATTAAAAATAAATAAAAAAAATACAAGAAACCCCAAACTAACAATGACGGAACGTTATGGCAACGGTGTAACCACCGATCTCGTAGAGTTACCAATTCGTCAAAAATCACAGGAAAAAAATGGCAGCGGTATCGGTGAAGACCAACCTTTGTCACAGACTAATGGCGGAGGAGGAGAGGGTGATAAAATTGTACTTAAACGCAAACTGACCCTGATAAATGGTGTAGCTATAATTGTTGGTACCATTATCGGTTCGGGTATTTTTATAGCACCAACGGGTGTCTTCAAATATACGGAGTAAGTATTTATATCCTTCACCAAACTGTGGTACAGGGTATTATGTCTTTGTGCATATGTTTGTAACAGGCAAAAGGAAACGAGATAGACACATGACTCCTTTTGAGAATATGCATAGAATAACTTTTTAAATCGATTTATGCATGTATGTCCGTCCGTCTGCCTGTAAACAAAGTACAGGTCGCATTTTTGATTCGAATTGAATAAAATTTGGCCTAGCTCATTTATTTGGACCAAGGACGAACCCTATTGAAATTGGGAAAAATCGATTCAGATTTAGATATATCTCCCATGTATATTTTCGTCCTTATTTTTGACGACTGGCAACTCCTCACTGGAACATCGGAATCCGAAAATTCTAAAGGTGTTAGAAATAGTACATGTCTGGCTCTCGTATGAACTAGGATTATTGACTTCGCTCTAAAATTAACAAAATGGCGGACCTTTGAAAAAATATTTTTGGAAAATCGCCGATTTTTTACCAAAAACCAAGTTAAAAAATAAGGAAGATCTTCACCGATTGTCTTTATCCTAGTTCATACGATAGCTATACATTCACAGAGAAACGTGTAAAAATTTGGAATCGATTGGGTTATTAGTTTTTGAGTTATCGTGCCCGCCATTCGCAAAAGAGAAAAACGCGTTTAAAGTTTGAGAAGCCCTTTAGCCGTGACTTGATGCTAACACAATAAATCGGCTATATCTTCAAGAGTTCTTGAGATTTTCACTTGAAATTTTGTAGAGACATTCTTGAATTAGTGTAGATTCTAATTAAATCAAAAAAAAAAAAAAATGTTGACCACGAGTTTGACCTCAATAAAAATATTTTTATTGAGGGGTTATTCAAGGCGTGGGTTTTTTAAAAATATTTTTATTGAGGGGTTATTCATGGCGTGCATTTTTTTTAAATTTCTTTAAGGAGGGGTTATTCAAGGCGTGGATTTTTTAAAAATATTTTTATTGAGGGGTTATTCAAGTCGTGGATTTTTTAAAAATATTTTTATTGAGGGGTTATTCAAGGCGTGGATTTTTTTAAAAATATTTTTTTGAGAGTCAATTATTCAAGGCGTGAATTTTCACAAATATTTTTATTGAGGGTCTATTATTCAAGGCGTGGATTTTTAAAATTATTTTTTATTGAGGGCTTATTCAAGGCGTGGATTTTTAAAAATATTTTTATTGAGGGTCTATAATTCAAGGCGTGGATTTTTAAAAATATTTTTATTGAGGGTCTATAATTCAAGGCGTGGATTTTTAAAAATATTTTTATTGAGGGTCTATAATTCAAGGCGTGGATTTTTAAAAATATTTTTATTGAGGGTCTATAATTCAAGGCGTGGATTTTTAAAAATATTTTTATTGAGGGTCTATTATTTCCTTTCATCATGTTGTTGCATTTTTTGATACGAAAAAAATTACATTACACCTTAATCGAAAATCTTGCTTCGTCACCAAAACATAATAACCAAATTTGATGAGAAAATTTATTGGCTAAGTTCATAAAAATTCTCGACGTCAAGTCGTGTTTATCTTGGCGTGTGTCGGAGAAAATAGCAAAACATTTTAATGCCTTTCAATAATGAATAAACAAATAATTTAAAGGTTAAATGATTACTGAAGCGGAGGGCGATATTGACTGATGCATTCTGATGCATTTATTATGGCCTAGCAATAAAGAGAAAATCTTGGTGGAAAATAATATTCGAAAAAAGTCAAAGTAAATTTCGGGATGGCTAAATACCCCAAAATGTACAAATTGAAAAATATTTTTTTTATAATTTTCGTATTTCGATTTATTTCGTGACCCAGAAAAAAATGCTTACACTTTATGCGTAAACACCACAAGCGAGACAAAATGCTGGGGCATTGACATTAAACTTAAAAAAAAAACGATATGAAAATTTGAACATGGATTAAATATGTAAGGGGAAATACAAATATTATTTTTGAAATGACAGATAGACAGACAATTATGCGTTGGGTAGTTTACCAAAATTCCAATATAACTTGAAATTAACCACTTGTGAAAATTTTGCAGATATTTATGTTATACAAGAATTTTTTTTTCAGAAATCAATAGATAACCGGTTAATTACAATATATTAAATTTGAAAACGGAAAATCCCCCTGTGCTTGAACGCTTTTAAAATTGTCAATAGTGTGACCAACACAAAAATTAAATAAAAAACCCCATTAGATATGATGAAATATTACTCACAAATTTCCTCAAACTCAAAGAAAAATTTAGAAGTAGTTCATATCTCTTTCATTCAATTATTAATTGAAATTAATTTAATTGATCAATTAGTCAATTTTCGCCTAAAACAATAACAACTGCTACTTCCGATTGTATTGAACAACAACAACAAAAGTTGAGTATAAATATTCTAGAAATTACAAAAACAAAATTTAAAATACACGCCTTTAATAGACCCTCACGCCTCTATTGGAGCCTCCATGAAAAATATTTTTAAAAATCCACGCCCCTATTGGAGTTTCCATAAAAAAAATATTTTTAAAAATCCACGCCCCTATTGGAGTTTCCATAAAAAAAATATTTTTAAAAATCCACGCCCCTATTGGAGTTTCCATAAAAAAAATATTTTTAAAAATCCACGCCCCTATTGGAGCCTCCATAAAAAAAATATTTTTAAAAATCCACGCCCCTATTGGAGCCTCCATAAAAAAAATATTTTTAAAAATCCACGCCCCAATTGGAGCCTCCATAAAAAAATATTTTTAAAAATCCACGCCTCTATTGGAGCCTCAATAAAAATATTTTTAAAATCCACGGCTCTATTGGAACCTCAATAAAAATATTTTAAACTTAAAAAATATTTTTAAAAATCCACGCCTCTATTGGAGCCTCCATAAAAAATATTTTTAAAAATCCACGCCAAGACCCTGAGACCTCCATAAAAAAATATTTTTAAAAATTCACGCCTCTTACAAGACCCTCAGACCTCCATAAAAAATATTTTTAAAAATCCACGCCTCTTACAAGACCCACAGACCACCATAAAAAATATGTTTAAAAATCCACGCCTCTTACAAGACCCTCAGACCACCATAAAAAATATTTTTCAATATCCACGCCTATTACAAGACCCTCAGACCTCCATAAAAAATATTTTTAAAAATCCACGCCTCTTAGTGGTGGATAAAAAATATTTTTAAAAATCCACGCCTTACAAAAAAATATTTTTAAACGCCTCTTACAAGACCCTCAGACCTCCATAAAAAATATTTTTAAAAATCCACGCCTCTTACAAGACCCTCAGACCTCCATAAAAAATATTTTTAAAAAAATTCAGGCCTAAGGATATTCCATAAAAAATATTTTTAAAAAATCCACGCCTCCATAAAAAATATTTTTAAAAATCCGCGCCTCTTAGGGGTTGATAAAAATATTTTTAAAAATCCACGCCTCTTACAAGACCCTCAGACCTCCATAAAAAATATTTTTATAAATCCAGGCCTCTTATTTTTAAAAACTCCATAAAAAATATTTTTAAAAAAATTCAGGCCTAAGGACCTCCATAAAAAATATTTTTAAAAATCCACGCCTCTTACAAGACCCTCAGACCTCCATAAAAAATATTTTTAAAAATCCACGCCTCTTACAAGACCCTCAGACCTCCATAAAAAATATTTTTAAAAATCCACGCCTCTTACAAGACCATTCAGACCTCCATAAAAAATATTTTTAAAAATCCACGCCTCTTACAAGACCCTCAGACCTCCATAAAAAATATTTTTAAAAATCCACGCCTCTTACAAGACCCTCAGACCTCCATAAAAAATATTTTTAAAAAATCCACGCCTCTTACAAGACCCTCAGACCTCCATAAAAAATATTTTTAAAAATCCACGCCTCTTACAAGACCCTCAGACCTCCATAAAAAATATTTTTAAAAATCCACGCCTCTTACAAGACCCTCAGACCTCCATAAAAAATATTTTTAAAAATCCACGCCTCTTACAAGACCCTCAGACCTCCATAAAAAATATTTTTAAAAATCCACGCCTCTTACAAGACCCTCAGACCTCCATAAAAAATATTTTTAAAAATCCACGCCTCTTACAAGACCCTCAGACCTCCATAAAAAAATATTTTTAAAAATCCACGCCTCTTAAAATACCCTTCAGACCTCCATAAAAATATTTTTGTAAATCCACGCCTCTTACAAGACCCTCAGACCTCCATAAAAAATATTTTTAAAAATCCACGCCTCTTACAAGACCCTCAGACCTCCATAAAAAATATTTTTAAAAATTCACGCCTCTTACAAGACCCTGAGACCTCCATAAAAAATAACCCTCAGACCTCCATAAATCAATCGATCACTTCGAGATTTATGTGACAACATAAAAATTGCGACATCTGTTGCATGCGTTGTCACCCAGTCATGGAATAAATTAATTCGAAGTTGTTGTTGTTGTTCTTGAGGAAGGTTGTAATGTTTGTTGTTCACATTTGTTTTTATTTTTTTTATTAATTTACAAAGTGGAAAAAACAAAAGCGAATGGATGACAACCTTCGTTTTTTATTAAAAAAAGAGAGTGAATGAAAGCAAAAGTAAAAAATCTGACTTGGAATATACCAGAAAACATTTTCATTTCAAGATACAATTTTAGGAGAAGATTTTTTATTTAGAAGATCTTCTGTATGTTGTAGACCCTTAGTAGGTCTTCTAGCTGTAGAAGACCTGCTTTATGTGATCTTCTGTTTTTCTTCCTTCTTATTTTGTAAAACATATCACAGCGTTTGCTGGGATATGTCAATCGCCTCTCCTTCATGATTTTGTTGTCATAGTTCCATTCAATCAACTACGATGCTATGCTGGGCACTATGAAGACAAATATGAATTAAATTATTTTCTAATAAAATTTAATTAAACAGATTGTAAACATTTCATTTTGAAATCAATTTCTTGTTTTTCTTGGTGTCTTTCAGACAATTGTGGCATTGACTTTTGCCCAATATGCAGCCAAACCATTTTTTGAGGATTGTGAACCGCCGGAAAATGCCGTAAAACTATTGGGTGCTGTGTGTTTGTGTAAGTAAAATGGCTCAATAAAAATATTATTAAAATATTATTAATATTATCCCCATTTCTATAGACCCTCAAAAAAAAATATTTTTTAAAATCCCCACCTCCAACAGACCCTTAATAAAAACATCTTTTTAAAATCCCCACCCCCAGAGATCCACAATAAAAATATTATTAAAAATCCATACCTCTATTAGACAGACACACAATAAAAATATTATTAAAAATCAACACATCTATTGGAGCCTAAATACTCTCAAAAGTTTGTTATTAATTTATTTTTTCTCTTTCCAGGTCTCCTCACAGCCATCAATTGTCTCTCCGTGAAATGGGCCATGAAAGTTCAAGATATTTTTACTGCTGGCAAGCTCTTAGCATTGGCATTAATCATTCTGGCTGGTGTTTATCAAATGGCCACTGGACAAATGGAGAATTTCGAAAATATGTGGGAGGGCAATTATGGCGTTGAGAATATTGGCTTTGCCTTCTATTCGGGATTATTTGCCTTTGGTGGTTGGAATTATTTGAATTTTGTTACCGAAGAATTACAGGATCCATACAAGTAAGTTATTAGCATAACTCCCACACTATCTTCCTACCCTCTCCCACTGCCTCCTCCCTCTCTATCTCTGGCATTTAATCTCTGACATTTAAACCAATATCTTTAAAAGCTTCCAACATTCCCCACAGCAGATAGGGGGAAAGGATACTTTTAGTGATTCTTGAATAGTTTGCAAAAGGACTTGTTGCTTTCTACCCTTCCTCCTCACCCTGCAATCCTTAATGTGACCCATTTAAGTTATTTGTTTCTCTTCTTCTTCTTCTGCATCATCTCATTGTGTGTGATGCCGTTTCGCTTAAGTGGTTTCCTTAAGCTAAAAATCAAACTCCGAAGCAACAAAACTTACAAGTCATCTACATTTAGCAGGACGAGGACATTAGTACTACAAAGGATTCCCAGTTGTATATCTAAAAGCTGATGATAAAGCAAAAAAGAAGAAGAAGATAACGATGTTGAAACGTGTTACATTCAACAAGTTGTTGCTTTAATGAAGGCGCTATCGAATATCCTTGTAAATGAATGAACTTCGTTAACTGGGGTTTCTTCTTTGTTGTTGTAATTGCAGTTTAGGGTTGATGTAGTTTGAATTGAATGTTTATGTGTGTGTAAGGACGCTCTGACGCACATGCGTTTACTCCAAGGGGAATGGTGCACACTGATGATATTAAAATAATCTCAAGGTCCTTTGAAATGTTCTTTAAAAAATCCACGCCTTTTGCTTTGTGGGTCCTTTAAAAAATTTCTTGAAAATTTTTCTTTAAAAAATCCACGCATTTTGCTTTGTTGGTCCTTAAAAACTTCTTGAAAATTTTCTTTAAAAAATCCACGCATTTTGCTTTGTTGGTCCTTAAAAAATTCTTGAAAATTTTCGTTAAAAAATCCACGCATTTTGCTTTGTTGGTCCTTAAAAAAATTTCTTGAAAACTTTCTTTAAAAAATCCACGCCTTTTGCTTTGTTGGTCCTTAAAAAAATTTCTTAAAATTTTTCTTTAAAAAATCCACGCCTTTTGCTTTGTTCGTCCTTAAAAAAAATCTTGAAAATTTTCTTTGTTGGTCCTTAAAAAAATCTTGAAAATTTTCTTTGTTGGTCCTTTGAAAAATTTATTTAAAAAATGCACGCTTTGGCTTTGTTGGTCCTTTGAAAAATTTATTTAAAAAATGCAAAATGAAAAATTTCTTTAAAAAATCCTCGCTTTGGCTTTGTTGGTCATTTGAAAAATTTCTTTAAAAAGTCCTCGCTTTGGCTTTGTTGGTCATTTGAAAAATTTCTTTAAAAAATCCACGCCTTCTTCATTGTTGGTCCTTTGAAAAATTTCTTTAAAAAATCCACGCCTTTTTCATTGTTGGTCCTTTGAAAAATTTCTTTAAAAAATCCACGCCTTTTTCATTGTTGGTCCTTTGAAAATTTTCTTTAAAAAATCCACGCCTTTTTCATTGTTGGTCCTTTGAAAATTTTCTTTAAAAAATCCACGCCTTTTGCTTTGTTGGTCCTTTTAAAAATTTCTTTAAAAAATCCACGCCTTTTGCTTTGTTGGTCCGTTGAAAAATTTCTTTAAAAAATCCTCGCTTTGGCTTTGTTGGTCATTTGAAAAATTTCTTTAAAAAGTCCTCGCTTTGGCTTTGTTGGTCATTTGAAAAATTTCTTTAAAAAATCCACGCCTTCTTCATTGTTGGTCCTTTGAAAAATTTCTTTAAAAAATCCACGCCTTTTTCCTTGTTGGTCCTTTGAAAAATTTCTTTAAAAAATCCACGCATTTTTTAATGTTGGTCCCTTAAAAAATTTCTTTAAAAAATTCACGCCTTTTTCATTGTTGGTCCTTTAAAAAATCCACACCCTTTTCATTGTTGGTCCTTTGAAAAATTTGTTTAAAAAATCCACGCATTTTTTAATGTTGGTCCCTTAAAAAATTTCTTTAAAAAATTCACGCCTTTTTCATTGTTGGTCCTTTAAAAAATTTCTTTAAAAAATCCACGCCCTTTTCATTGTTGGTCCTTTGAAAAATTTCTTTAAAAAATCCACGCATTTTTTAATGTTGGTCCCTTAAAAATTTCTTTAAAAAATTCACGACTATTTCATTGTTGGTCCTTTAAAAAATTTCTTTAAAAAATCCACGCCCTTTTCATTGTTGGTCCTTTGAAAAATTTCTTTAAAAAATCCACGCCTTTTTCCTTGTTGGTTCTTTGAAATTCTCTTTAAAACATCCACGCCTATTGGATTGAATATCCTTTCAAAAAGATTTCAGATTTTTTAATATTTTTCTTATTAATCCATTTTTCTTCTTTGTCTTCCTTTTCAGAAATCTACCCCGTGCCATTTGGATTGCTATGCCTCTGGTCACCGGCATTTATGTTCTGGTAAATCTAGCCTATTTCGCTGTGGTCTCAAAAACAGAGATGCTCAGCTCCCTAGCCGTGGCGGTAACATTTGGTAATCGAATGTTTGGCTCGTTGGCATTTATGGTACCCATTTTTGTTGCCTTGAGTACCTTCGGAGGTGTCAATGGTGTCCTGTTTACATCGGCCCGACTCTTTGCTACCGGAGCTCAGGAGGGTCATTTACCAAAATTCTTTCAACTATTCCATATCAAGCAACAGACGCCCATCCCTTCTTTGATATTTTCTGTAAGTAAATAATATTGAAATTTTATTTTTTTTTTTCACTCCAGTATTAAAAATTTCTAATTGTAATTTATAGTGTCTGATGTCATTGCTGATGCTGCTGACAGCCGATGTCTATGCCTTAATCAATTACTTTAGTTCGGTATTGTGGTTATCTGTGGTCGCCAGTATAGCTGGCATGTTGTGGCTAAGGAAGACGAGGTAAGTCGAATAGATCAGGAAATGAATTTTTATTTTTTGATTAAATACTTTGAGATGGCGATAAATTTTAATAAATTAGTTTTAAATTTTAAGATCAATTTGCGGTTCATTAGAATTTTATGTGGAATGGTTAAGGTGTCATTTTTAATAGTAAGAGGTCAGCTATCAGAACTATCGAAACAATAGGCGTGCTTTTTTAAACAAATTTTTACAGCGACTATCAATGCCTGAGGCGTGGACTTTTTAAATAATTTTTTACGATTACAATAAATGCCTTAGGCGTGGATTTTTTAAATAAATTTTTACGAGGACTATCAATGCGTTAGGCGTGGATTTTTTAAAGTCATTTTTCAAAGGAACAACAAAACAAAAGGCGTGGATTTTTTAAAGACATTTTTCAAAGGACTTTCAAAGCCAAAGGGGTAGATTTTTTAAGACATTTTTCAAAGGACTTTCAAAGCCAAAGGCGTTAAATTTGTAAAGATATTTTTCAAAGGACTTTCAAAGCCAAAGGCGTAGATTTTTTAAAGACATTTTTCAAAGGACTTTCAAAGCCAAAGGCGTGGATTTTTTAAAGACTTTTTCAAAGGACCAACAATGAAAAAGGCGTGGATTTTTTAAAGACTTTTTCAAAGGACCAACAATGAAAAAGGCGTGGATTTTTTAAAGACTTTTTCAAAGGACCAACTATGAAAAAGGCGTGGATTTTTTAAAGACTTTTTCAAAGGACCAACAATGAAAAAGGCGTGGATTTTTTAAAGACTTTTTCAAAGGACCAACAATGAAAAAGGCGTGGATTTTTTAAAGACTTTTTCAAAGGACCAACAATGAAAAAGGCGTGGATTTTTTAAAGACTTTTTCAAGGCACCATCAAAAGGCGTGGATTTTTTAAAGACTTTTTCAAGGCACCATCAAAAGGCGTGGATTTTTTAGAGAATTTTTCAAGGCACCATCAAAAGGCGTGGATTTTTTAAAGACTTTTTCAAGGCACCATCAAAAGGCGTGGATTTTTTAAAGACTTTTTCAAGGCACCATCAAAAGGCGTGGATTTTTTAAAGACTTTTTCAAGGCACCATCAAAAGGCGTGGATTTTTTAAAGACTTTTTCAAGGCACCATCAAAAGACAAAAGACATAAAAAGGCCTAATGGTGTTTTAGGAGAATACCTAGTAGTCTTCTAGGAGAGAAACTAGTTGCCTTCTAGAAGATGGGCTAATTGCCTTCTAGAAGAAGAGCTAGTTGTATTCTAGGAAAGGACCTAGTTGTCTTCTTGTAGAGGAAGGCACAATTTACTGCTATCAAAAGACCTATTTTTCTTCTAACAAAATATCTAATGGTCTTCTATCAGAAGTCCTGATGTTCTGTTGATCTTCAAAGAGAAGTCTTCCTAGTATTCTATGAGAATACTTCTTGGTCTTGTATAAAAACTAACAGGTCGGTTTTTTATGATAAAACTTTATAATCATCTATAAGGAGACCTAATGGTCCCTATCTAATTAGGCCAGTGCAAAATTTTTTCCTTATTTTTCGTTCCTTATTTTCTCATATTAATTTTTTGCTTACCTTTTTTTCAGACCCGATATACCACGTCCGATTCGAGTACATACAGCTCTGCCGATTATTTTCATCATATGCTGTATTGTTTTGGTGTTGATGCCCAGTTTTACACAGCCAATGAATCTCCTGATGGGTTTGGCCATAACCCTTGCCGGTGTACCATTCTATTATGTGTGTATTGCCTGGAAGGATAAACCCAAATGCTATGGACGTTTTTCACATGGCATTGTACGATTGTGTCGTGCTATATTCAATACTACCATTATCGAGGGTAGTGAAAGTGTTACAAAATAATTTTTTGGGAGTAGTTGGAATTCAAAATTGGAATGCAGTAAACTAAAAAGAAGAAAAATACTTATTTTAAATATATGTATGTATTTATTGTTAATCCTTCAAATAAGGATTATAATGATGATATCTGTGCTTGTGAAAAATAGAAAACCATTTTAGATATTAGGAAGTAAAACTATGTTAATTTTCTATCAAATACTATGAATCAATATTAGTATTCATTTTACAAAACATCCATTTCTATTGGAATATAAACATGGAATGGAATTCATGAAAATTGAGCTACAACAATTATCCAAATAATAAAATTGTTTTTGAATCATGCAAAAATGGACCTTATAATAAAAATTCGTTTTTTGAGTTTACATTGTAACTCTACATTCTTGAATCCAGTCCATATTCCAATTCCCATTAATATATATTTCTATATAAAACTCAATTTTGGCCCCATGTATGTTTTTTTTTCGCCCTTCTCCCCATTTTTTCGTTTGTATTCCAAAATATTTTAAGTAAGACCTCTCCCCAAAAAAACTCCAATATTTACTTTAATATTAGTGTGCATTGACCCCTGCCTACTTACATATATAATATTCATTATAAATGTTTATTTATCTTAAAGATAATGAATGAATACAAAAAAACCCCACTTAATATAATTATAAAGATAATTAAAAAACAAACATGTTGTTGTAATATTTTATATGTTTATTATTATACCACTCTATAATGATATATGTACATTTAATTTAATATATTTTATTTTATATAATTTAAGAAACTTTACAAATAATCTCGTAAAAATATCTGCAACAAAAATTACTTAATAGAAAGATTTAAAGGGAAGGTTCCAAAATGAGATTGAAATGGCCCCTCTTATACCTAAATGAGACCAATTGTACATTTCTAATATGACTCGAGAAGAGAAGTTTTGAGAATTTTTAAACCTTTATTCAAACATTTCAATCCATATACCTAATAAATACAAAGCCTTATATACATAGTTGTATTCGATGAGAATACAAATGTCAATAGCTTTGTCCGATAATTAAGCGCGAATTAATAATTGAAATAAGAAAATACATTTCTTCAAATTTCTTCTAATGAAAAAATTTAACTAAGGTATGATGATTTATTCGAATCTCATTAAAATCTAATTGCAGAGTAAATTTATAAGCAATCACTTGTTGGGTTCGATTTTATTTTGGAACTGTGCCCCAAAAAAATCTTACTCTATACAATATATTATCTCTATTATATCGATTATCATAATAATTAATTATAAGTTATTTATAAAGCCTTTATATTGATATTATTGCCGAATATAAAAAATATTATTCTTTCTATAAGATATATACACCACCATCAATCAGCATGTATGTATGTTAAGTATATTTGTATGTACCATATGCAGCTTGCATTTAAACACTGACCAATTTAGGGAAATATTTGTAACACAAAATAAACATAATGTTATAATTAAATAAATATATTTATAAAATGTTCTTAATAAAAATAAATGCAATATTTTTTATTTTCTACATCGGTACGACACCATTTTTGAACAAAATACGAATTTTATGTAGAATTACACATTGGCCGTCTACATGGCAGTCAGATTGGTGAATGGAATAATTTATTTGGTCAAAACTTTGCACATCATAACATAGGGCCATATTTTTTAATCACGATCCGTATTTTTGAATCAAAGCACTCGGGACATTTGTAATCGAATTGTAATGGAAATTGACCGAAGTCGACGAGAATCGTCGCAGATTTAAAAATTCCATTATTCTCTATCCACCATAAGGAGAAGTGTATATTAAATTTGTCATTCAGTGTACAACACATCGATATAATCACCACAGGTCCCACAAATTCGGTATCGAAGGAATCATAGTCTCAATATTTAAAATACAGCTTTGAATATATCGATTCACATTTTAGTATACCCCTAATACCATTGTCCAAAATATTAAGTATTTTGGACATATTTTACTTGGAATGTGCGCACGTTGTACAGAACAGGCGCAGTTTTCGCCCTGGCGGATGTACTGAAGAAGTACAAAGCCGATATTATTGCCTTACAGGAAATGCAATGGAAAGGGACTGGCGTACGTAAATCAGATGATTACGCTGCTATGAAACGAGACGTGAATTTGGCTGCGGATTTATGGTTAATAGGAGAATAAAAGACCTCGTCTCCATATTCACTCCAGTAGATGAGCGAGTTCTTATAATCCGTATAAAAGCGAAGTTCTTTACATCAGTCTTATTTACGACGGAAGACAAACCAAATACATTTTTTATGAGCGTCTATAAACTGCATATGACCGCTGCCCTGGTCATGACATTAAAATTCTGCTAGGAGATATATTTTTGGTCCCACCGTCGGAAAATTCAGCCTCCATGAAGAAACATCCGACATCGGTATGAGGATGATTGACTTAGCGGCAGCAAAAAGCCTGGTAGTTAGCAGCACTAGCACTTGGTTACCAATCAAGAAACCCGTGGTATAATCGGGAGTGTCGTAATGCTACTGATGTGAAAAATACAGCGTATAGGACAACCCTGCAGACAGTAGCAACACGTAATGTGATGGAGAATTATCGAGAGAAAAGGAGAAGAGAGGAGAAACGTATTTTCAGAAAGAAGAAGAAAGAACGAGAAAAACATGAGCTTGAGCCAATCGTCCGGAACTTTTACCAACGAGTCAAAACACCAGACCCAAGGATTTGGTGCAAGCACATCCTCCTGTAAAGATGAAGAAAGAAACCTGGTGACAGATACAGAGTAGCGTTGAAGAAGATACCCCAGAACCAATAAGAGATTGTGGTATAGAGTGTAAACGACATAGCCAAAATGACGTCAGAATACCAATCAATCGGTTGAAGAATAATAAAGCTGCAAAGCTGAAGTAAACGGCGAGAAGATCGGGAGTGTCGTAATGCTACTGATGTGAAAAATACAGCGTATAGGACAACCCTGCAGACAGTAGCAACACGTAATGTGATGGAGAATTATCGAGAGAAAAGGAGAAGAGAGGAGAAACGTATTTTCAGAAAGAAGAAGAAAGAACGAGAAAAACATGAGCTTGAGCCAATCGTCCGGAACTTTTACCAACGAGTCAAAACACCAGACCCAAGGATTTGGTGCAAGCACATCCTCCTGTAAAGATGAAGAAAGAAACCTGGTGACAGATACAGAGTAGCGTTGAAGAAGATACCCCAGAACCAATAAGAGATTGTGGTATAGAGTGTAAACCACATAGCCAAAATGACGTCAGAATACCAATCAATCGGTTGAAGAATAATAAAGCTGCAAAGCTGAAGTAAACGGCGAGAAGACCAAGCTGATGGTATCAACGCGCAAGACGTCCAGTAGACTCGGACAAACTGTGGAATTTGAGAACTACAGCTTCGAGGTAGTCAAAGATTTTATATACCTTGGTACTGCCATAAATAAAACTATTGACATCAGTTTTGAAATTCGGAGAAGGATAGTGTTGGCCAACTGATGCTACTATGGTCTCACGATGCAAAAATTATTCGATCGATTTTAATAATTTTGCCAATTACAAATTACCGTGCAAATACTTCACGGTTACGTTTAAATAATCAAGCAAATAAAACAGCTGACTACAAATAAAAAACACAGCTGATGAACGGCAATAAACAAAACAAAAAGTCCACCAAACAGCAAGAAAATAAAACTGCATTCTGCTGTAAATATATTCCGCACAAATTTTAAATTTACAAACTAGTATTAGAGGCTGATTTCTGTAAGTACAATATTACAAACATACCGACACAGTTTCATTTATACATTAATCGATCATATCACGTGCATTTTTATAAACACAATTGTTATTAGTTATTTAACCATCGAAGTGAGTCACAACTCTGAAGTGGATAAACAATGCATTTCTAATCAGATAATGGTAGATTCAATGCTTAAGTGTTCCAATGCTGAATTTAATGAATTTTAACAGTATTAGATGGTGTTTAATTTGAGGGTTGATTGAAGGAACTTTTCGCCTTCAATGTGAATAACAATCGGTATTCTACAGGATCTTCTATAAGAAATGGTTTTGGTATACAATGGGTACAACTTTTGATATTAGATGCCCTTCTAACTTCCATACGAATACATTTTTTAGGTAAAAATACATATCGATTTTTTTATAAAAAGATACATTATTCTTCTAAAACAAGAACCTCATGTTATTCTAAATAAAGGCATCTTCGACTTCTATAAGAAAACCACTACTGTAAGAAGTATTGTTGGTCTTCTATAAGTCGTTGGTCTTCTATAAGTCGTTGGTCTTCTATAATAATACCCTCTGGTCTTCTATAAGAAGTCCCGCTGGGCTTCGGTATCCTTTAAGAACTCTGTTTAAGCAAGAATCGATGTGTAAAATAGTTAAATAGTTTGCCTTTAATTTGAAAGGTCGTAGCCGTTGAAATCTGTCTACTCCTCATTATTACATCCTTGTAATAGTATGAGGCTGACAGATTTCAACGGACTTTTGTTTACATTTTGCTATTGCGCCACCTTTAGGCATCTATGTGTCAACAAACAACATTATTATTAACTTGAACTTTCGTTGTAACCTACTGGCCACACATATTGTTGTGATCACTAGCGCTTAAATTGTAAGCTACGCACATATAGTTGTGCTAATAAGGTAATATCGTTTACCAACAAATAAATATCGGCATTGGTCGACAACCTTTTAATAAACATATTGTGTTTTATTTCTATTTCTTTTTTGCTCACGAGTACGCATTGGGCGTACTGACTCTATTGGGAGAATCTATTGCACTGTACCTGCCAACCACCCAAGTCCCTATAGTGCGGACTTAACATTTGGTCACTTCGAGCCGCGATACGGATTGGCTTCTTTTGGATAAGCCATTGGAATTGCTGCAATTACAGTCCACAGCTAAATTATATTAATATTGGTACGTATAGTGCAAGTGAGCAAAAACAATAAAAATAAAGTGTTTCGTTTGTTTGTGTGGCCGTCATTACAACGCGTCACGGATTCCCTCCTTTTGTTGACGATCGGTCAAAGTCCATTCGCGGACAACCATACGGGAATATTAAAAACAAAACAAAAAGTAATAATTCTTCTTCTTTATATTTGGTTACTTTTTGTTTTTCTCTAAATTCGTAGAGAAATTATCGTTCACATTCCATAATTTGTTGTTGTAAAATTAGTGGAAGAACTTATTTTCTATTGTTACATCTCGATCATATTGCTTTGAATATTTTCGTTTACAAAAATACACAATAATATATTCATATATACGCGTGTGACATACGTACGTTTACAGCCTATTCGTGGCTACCTATTTCTTAATTTACATACGTACGTATTGTTACATACTCCAGCATCGTCGCTTTGTTGTTCTGGCTAGTTGGTCAGCCAGTCGCTTGCATGCGAATAAATACACACACGCATGTAAGCATACATACTGCATTTTCGCTAATTCCCTTTTCTGTTGTGTCCGTTTTATTGCACGGTCTCCGGCCAGTGTATTATTACACAGTCCCCGGCTGGTATATTAGGACAGTGACACATAATATTATATTTTATGGTAAATATAATATTTGTGTCAGGGAATAATATTTACATAATTTTGGACATTTTAAAATCCAGTGCACCCTACAATCGGTCAATTGGACTTTTGTGTAGTGTAGGGTACATATTAAGCATATCGTTGCATATAAATAATTTATTGGATTTAAAATATTTATTTGCGTTTTACTGTGATTATTGTTGCAAATTAATCAATTTATTTTGTGTGATGGCTATTTTTAAATTTTATATACTTGTAAATTGTATTTTGCATATAGTTGCATATTAAAACATTTATTGATTTTTTAATATTTAATATTTGTTGAACATTTTAATACAATCGGTAGCTGGTTTGTTCGATTTAACCCTTTTGTACAATCGGTAATGTTTATTTAAATCTGTCGCAATTGGTACTTGCCTTTTTATTTTAATCTTTTTTATTTCGAATTTTCTAAATTTTATTGAAATCAATATCTAATTAGATTTTTATTGATTTTTTAATCGATTATATTTAGATTTTTGATAAATTTAGATTTAAATTTGGCAATCTACTCGGCTATTTGGCTCTTAAAATCTTATGGTTCTTAAAATCTTAATTTTTTTTGGAAATTTTCGTTCCTTTTATAATAATTTTTTATGACTGTTTTTATATATTTTCGTTCAAATTTAATTTGATTTCTTGTATTTCCTTTGCGTTTTCACTGTCTTTTTAAATTATAGAATTATTTAATATTTTTGGTTATTTTGGTAAAATGGCTTTCACTCCTATGAATTTATTTATTCGTGCTTCCAACTCTATGGTGAGATTCGCTGCACACTTCGGTGCATTGAAGGAAGACGAATTAGATATTTATGATCTTGAAGTTAGGAGTGAGGAAATTAAAAAATTGTGGAAATCGGTCGAGGAAACTTTTAATAATTATCTCTCCCACGTAGAAAATCCTGAAGATCTCGATTCATGGTATAGCAAGTATGAGGTTTCGTCTAAAGAATATATGGTTTGTTCATCACTATAAAAAGATTGTTATCCAACATTAGAAGTTCTAATAGATCATCTCTGAATTCTTCTACAAACAATTCAGTAGTGTCGGTAACGGAGCATCCCGACAATATTCTTCCGGGAACTCTCTCAGTTGATGCCACCGTTAAAAACGTGAGCTCGTCGTCCCACACTTCTTGTGATGCTGGAACACAGACATCTAGTTCCGAAATATTGAATATTGGGAATACTAGAATAGGTCAAAGCTTTGTTGTTGATTCTCCTAATGTAGATAACTTTCACAATCTTGCGATTCCTCCTTGCAATATTGATATTTTCAGTGGAAATATACTTCATTGGCCCACTTTCAGAGATTTGTTTAGTGCGGTATATATTAATAACTCCCGATTGACAGATATTGAGCGTTTATGTCATCTGGTGAGTAAAACTAGTGGTGAGGCTCGAGAAATCGTCTCGAAATTTCCTTTGACTCATCGGAGTTTTGAACCAGCGTGGAATGCATTGAATTCCACGTATGATAATCCACGGCTTATTGTCCATAGCCATTTGAAAACTTTGTTTGGTCTTCCTGTGCTGGATCAGGAAAGTAGTTCAGGACTTAAGTCACTTCAACGCGGAATTAATAGTTGTCTTTCCGCAATGGCAATTTATGATATACCTACGGATAATTGGGATCCGATTGTGGTATTTATTTGTTTGCAAAAATTGCCCAAATTGACACACGCTTTATGGGAGCAAAGTGTTAAATCCAAATCGTCTCTTTCATCTTGGAAAGAGTTAGATGCATTCTTGACAGAGAGAATTCGTACTCTTCTGTGTTTGCATGAAATGAGAAATGTTAACACTGTGTCAAAATCGAATAATAAAATCAATTCCGTTTCGTCTAAATGTGCATCATCTACATCTCGTTCGTCGCCTGATTATTGTTGTGTTCTTTGTTCAGAGCAACACACACTACATTATTGCTATCGATTTTTAAATTGTAAATTGGTCAAAAAGCATCGTTTGTGTGTAAATTGTCTTCGGAGGGGACACGAAGTCAAAAATTGTAATAGTCGTACTTGTCGAAAGTGCAATCAGAGACATCATACTCTATTGCACAGAGATAGCTCTATAGTGAGCACTCCGAGTCAGATGGTGACTCCTATAAATTCTAATTTATCGTCTTCGGCACCACCTTTTCGATCACGCAATTTAAATCTTAATAATAATCGTTCGCCTTGTTCCACTGTGATTAATCCACCCGCATCGGTCGGCACTGCTATCCGACAGACCTTTCACACCACGCAGAACAAAGCAGTTCTATTGGGGACAGCCATGGTCAATATTGTTAAACATGGTGCTTGTTATCCTGCTCGAGCGCTAATAGATCCGGCTTCTGAGTCGTCTTTAATTTCCGAACGACTTCAGAAGAAATTGAACCTACCGGTCAAATCCACAATTTCGACAATTCGCGGAGTAAATTGTACTGTCGCTACTACATGTCGAAAAATGTGCTCGTTGAAACTTGGCAGTCGTTCTAATAGGTCACACAGTTTGGAAACGTCAGCACTGGTTGTAGATTCCATATCGGGAAATCTTCCAACATCTTCGGTTACTTCGGACCTTAAATCGGATTTGTCAAATATAGTTTTGGCAGATCCTGACTTCCTCGAATCTCGTCCAGTAGATATTTTGATAGGAGCAGACTTGTATCCACAAATCGTAAAAAGTCAAAATTTTCGACTTTCATCTGGTTCGCTGCTCGCTCAAAATACAAAATTCGGCTGGATAATTACTGGTCCTATAAAATAATTGTTTCGTAAATCGTACGAAATCGTTGTATGGCGGCCCTCGACAAACATCACACAACTTGGCTCACATATCGCGGGGTCCCTAATGGCCCTTTCGTTTCGCGGGGTCCCTAATGGCTCATTCGTTTCGCGGGGTCCTTCCCTAATGGCAT